>NC_135893.1:4440421-4594910 GCF_964194155.1 Cetorhinus maximus
TGGTTTTTGACAATTTCTTGAACTGATTTTGCATTTCTGGGAATGACAAAATTATAAAACGCTTTTAAAGTAAAACATTGCAAAGTACTTCAAAGAAGCATTATCAAACTAAATCTGACATCAAATCACAAGAAGAGATATTAGGGCAGGTGACTAAAATCAAAGAGATCGGTTTTGAGGAGCACCTTACAGGAGAGAGGGGTAGAAAGATGCAGAGGTTTAGAGAGGGAAATGCAGAGCTTGGGCAACAGGGGGCATTGTTACCAATAGTGGCAGAATATGGGTATTTGCAAGTGGAACACAGAGTCCGCGGAGGCTTGTAGGGCTGGAGATGTTTACTGAGACGGAGTGTCAAATACATGAAAGTATTTGAACATAAGGTTGGGAATTTAAAATTGAGACATTGCTGTGCCAGGAGCCAAAAACATCAAGTACAGGAGTAATGGTGGACAAGTGTGAGTTAAGAAAGGGGCAGTAGGTTTTAGGTGAGCTCAAACCCTTGAATTGACTTTAGCTCCACAAGTTTACTCTATAAAACGCTTTGTCTATGGCACAGGCCAAATGATCAACCCACTGGTGTCTCCTGCTCACTACCTGCCCATTAACCCACAGAGGAGAGACTTAATTCTCAACTATCAGAGAACACTGCAGGTAAATCTCTATCTCTCCTGTGGGAAAATTCATCCCAGTGTTTGGCCTCCTGATGCACATCAGGAGTTGGGGTTCACAGCATCTGCTGGAACAATCACTTTTTAATCTTAGGTGGCCCCTGTGGGGAGTGCAGGATGGGGGAGGAGGGAGAATGTGGCATTGGCCAGACTTGCTTCAGATTCAGTAATGTGTTAAAATTGCACCTTTCTGAAAGCATTGATTGCTTCCCTGAGTTATTTTCAGGATTCCTAACCTGGGGCCCCACTTTACACCACTCCACTTCCTAAAACCCCAGTATATTGCTGACATCTGGTATGTTCAGGGAGGTGTGAGCAACAGGAGTTTCGGATTGTGATGCCACAGCCTCTGGTTTTGCATCCATCTCCGATGTCAAACCACCTGCTACCATCAATAAGGTCCCAGCCCTTCCCGCACTTACCCTCCTCATCTCCGTTTCAGATGGGAGACCCCTTATTTTTAAACAGTGACCCCTAGTTCTAGATTCTCCCACAATAGGAAACATCCTCTCCACATCCACCCTGTCAAGACCCCTCAGGATCTTATATGTTTCAATCAAGTCGCTTTTACTCTTCTAAACTCCAGCAAATACAAGCCTAAACTGTCCAACCTTACCTCATAAGACAACGACCCATTCCAGGTATTCCAAAACAAAAACAGAATTACCTGGAGAAACTCAGCAGGTCTGGCAGCATCGGTGGAGAAGAAAAGAGTTGACGTTTCGAGTCCACATGACCCTTCCAGCATCCGCAGTAGTTTTTGTTTTTATTCCAGGTATTAGTCTGGTAAACCTTCTCTGAACTGCTCCCAACCACATGTCTGCTTCCAGATCACTGCGAAAGTTGGGGCTTTGAAACAGAAACGATAATGCCAGAGAAACACAGCGTCTACGAAGAGAACCGATGATTAAACTGTCAGCAGTGCACGCTCTGATTTCTGAAAAAGTAAAATACTGCGCATGCTGGAAATCTGAAATAGAGAAAAAGCTGGAACTAATGCAGAGAGATGCCTGTGTCCTTTGTGGACTACGGCTGTTACTTACTCAGCAGGTCTGGCAGAATCTGTGGAGAGTTAGTGATAGAACTGAAGAACAAGAGATGTATAGATGTAAAGCACTGAGGCAGGGAAAGGACAAAAGAGGAATTCTTTGCTAGGGTCCGATTCTTCACCCTCCCGAAAAGGAACAAACAGTGAAAACTGGTAAATAAGAATACTGGTCCGAGCTGGTCTTGTAAACCTTAAAATGGAACATCAGTGAAACTGGGAGATAAGAGTACTGGTCCAAACTGTTTTATCCTCCTGGGTCTCACAGAACTTCTGTTTTGTTTTTCTGCAGATATCTGACAGCTGTTGTGGTGAGTAGGTTGTGGTCGGTAAATAGTCTCTTGCTTAGCTGACTACAGTTCCTTTTCACAAGATTGTTTCTTCTGGGTTGTTCATATCGCTGTGAAGCAAGGACAAGCCTTTCTTTAAAAGTAAAACACTATGGATGCTGGAAATCTGAAACAAAAACAAAAATAGTTGGAAAAACTCAGCAGGTCTGACAGCATCAGCGGAGAGGAACACAGTTAATGTTTCGAGTCCGTATGACTCATCAGAACGAAGGAAAAATAGAAATGAGGTGAAATATAAGCTGGTTGAAGGGTGTGGGACAGGTAGAGCTGGATAGAGAGCCAGCGATAGGTGGAGGCAAAGAAGAGATGCCAAAGATGTCACAGACAAAAGGACAAAGAGGTGTTGACGGTGGTGATATTAGCTAAGAAATGTGCTAATGGTGACATTAAGGGTAGAAAGCAGGACGAGCAAGTGACAGATAGCCCTAGTGGGGGTGGGGTGGGGGCAAGGGATTGAAATAGGCTAAAAGGTGGAGATAAAACAATGGATGGAAATAAATTTAAAAATAATAGAAATAGATGGGAAAAGAAAAATATATTTAAAAAATATAATAATTATTAGAAAAAAGGGTGTATTGGAAAGAGGGTGGGGATGGAGTAGAGAGTTCATGATCTGAAGTTGTTGAACTCAATGTTAAGTCTGGAAGGCTGTAAAGTGCCTAGTCGGAAGATGAGGTTCTGTTCCTCCAGTTTGCATTAAGCTTCACTGGAACATTGCAGCAGGCCAAGGACGGACATGTGGGCATGAGAGCAGGGTGGTGTGTTGAAATGGCAAGCGACAGGGAGGCCTGGGTCATACTTGCGAACAGACATCAATGTAATGTGGCTCTAGCAGCAGAAACAGGACATTAAATAAAGATTAACACACAAGCAGGGATATCGCCTCTGGCTGTCATGGTTAATGTATCTTAGTGCTTTTTCCCCTCTTCTGTCCCATCTGATCTGTTTGTGACAAAAAGTGGAGACAGCTGCAGGAAGGTTTCTGAAAACATGAAATAGGTTTTAATTTGAGGGTTTAATAGATTAAAAGGGTTGAATTAGCGCCACCCGTTGGTGAGAATAATATATTCCACACAACTGTGATACCGGCAACAGCGTACAGAGGGCGCTGTTGGCAACAATGGCTTTTGAACATCAGTAGGTCTGCACCGCCCTCAGCTGGTACTTAATGACATTACAGTTAGAATAAAAGTCTACAGCACTGCAATACCACAGTATTCCCATAGATGGTGATGTTATAAGGGGTTACGCTTCAGGTCCGCAGTGCCATCATATTAATTACAATGATTAAATTCACAGCGCTATCGTTATATTTCAATGTGCTGAGAATATGGTTTGAAGGGGCTGGGACATGCACCAAGAACTAGGAGGACCACATAGCCAAAGTAAAGTACAAGACTGGGTGTGTGGAAGCAATCCTCCCTCTTGCACCTGGTCATCAGACATGAGGTGCTCTCACTGTTGCTGCACATGGCACAGGTCTGGCCCATAACCTGCTCTTGAGTTGTGGTGGCCACTCTAACCATCTTCCACTTTATCTTCAGATTGAAAATGGACAGTGCCTGAGGAACATCTTATACAAATCCCGAGGTAAAATGTTGAGGGGAAGGAAAGCATACCCAACATCACCCTCATCCTGATGACCACCTTTGTATGTGGCTGCATCAAGTTGTACATAGACCATCAGTGAACAAACACCGAGTGTCACTACATGCTGAGCTTCTATCTGAACTCAATGTTGCAAAGGATGGGTCTGGCCACATTGCTGTGAAACACACCATTCTGTTGTACCACCTGTTCCTTGTGGAAAAGTTTATGTAGAAAAACACCTTAACCACAAGTCCATTAGGCAGTGGTCCACACATAATGTTCTCGAGATTCTTGAGGACTGAGCTTACAACTGTTATGTACATTTGACAAATTTTATGGAAAAAGTATACCTTTTGAGAAAAAATATTAAAGTGCTATGAACAGATACAGAAAATAATCCCAAAGGTCTTTATATCTATAGGAATAGAATACAAGGGGTAGAAGTTATGCTTCAGTTATACAAAGCCCTAGTTAGACCACAAATGGAATATTGTGCTCAGTTCTGAAGCAGGCCATGTCCAAATTCAGCAAGAGCTGGACAATATTCAGGCTTGGGCTGACGAGTGGCAAGTAACATTCGTGTCATGCAAGTGCCAGGCAATGACCATCTCCAACAAGAGACCATCCAGGACAAAGCAGCCCACTTGATTGGCACCCCTTCCACAAGCATTCACTCCCTCCACCACCAACGAACAGTAGCAGCAGTGTGTACCATCTACAAGATGCACTGCAGGAACTCACCAAGGCTCCTTAGACAGCACCTTCCAAACCCACAATGGCTACCATTTAGAAGGACAAGGGCAGCAGATAGATGGGAACCACCTGGAGGTTCCCCTGTAAACCACTCACCATCCTGACTTGGAAAAATATTACCATTCCTTCACTGTCGATGGGTCATAATCCTGGAACTCCCTCTCCAACAACACAGTGATGTTCCTAAAATATCTGAAAGAACATTTCAAATTGGCCATCACAAAAAGTGCAATCATACTTAACTTTTACACATGGATCACGAGGAGCTTCAATACAATCAATGAACATTACAGTCATTTCAATATGGTCATTACAGACAGTCAGACAGTGCAATGGGTGTTGGAGTTATCGACATACATCATGTTGCACTCTGAGGTGCTTCAATACAATAATGATACATTTAGTATTCCCTGCATACATTCAGTGTGAGTCATACAACCCGAGGTGTCTGTATAATTCCCAGCCCCTCGGTGCACTATGGCAGAAAGGTCTGAGGCAATGACCTTTCCCCATTGTGCCTTTGCAGTGGCTGCCCCAAGCTTTAGTGCGTCCCTCAGCACGTAGTCCTGGACCTTGGAATGTGCCAGTCTGCAACACTCGGTTGGGGACAACTCTTTGCACTGGAAGACCAACAAGTTTCAGGCAGACCAAAGAGCGTCTTTCACCGAGCTGATGATCCTCCAGCTGCAGTTGATGTTTGTCTCGGTGTGTGTCCCTGGGAACAGCCCGTAGAGCACAGTGTCCTGTGTCACAGAACTGCTCGCGATGAACCTCGACAAAAACCACTGCATCTCTCTCCAGACCTTCTTTGCAAAGGTACATTCCACAAGGAGGTGAACAACGGTCTCTTCCCCACCACAGTCACCTTGAGGGCAACGTGCAGAGGGGTTGAGACTCCCGGCGTGTAGGAAGGATCTGACGAGGAGGGCCTTTCTCACCACCAGCTAAGTTACATCTTGGTGCTTGTTGGAAAGTTCTGGTGATGAGGCATTCTGCCAAATGACTTTGACAGTCTGCTCGGGGAACCATCCGACAGGATCCACCATCTCCTTTTCCTGCAGGGCCTCTAGGACGATAAGTTTGGACCACTGCCTGATGGACTTATGGTCAAAGGTGTTTCTCTGCATAAAGTTTTCCACGAGGGACAGGTGGTACGGCGCGGTCCAACTACTTGAAGCGTTCTGCAGCAGCGTGGCCAGACCCATCCTTCGCAACACCGGGGACAGGTAGAGCCACAGCATGTAGTGACACTTGGTGTTTGCGTACCGAGGGTCTATGCACAGCTTGATGCAGCCACACACAAAGGTGGCCATCAGGATGAGGGTGATGTTGGGCACGTTTTTCCCTTTATGTAGAGGCTTGTATATTGTGTCCCTGTGAACACAATCCATTTCTGACCTCCAGATAAAGCGAAAGATGGCTTGGGTGATCGCCACAGCGCAGAAGTGAGGAATGGGTCAGACCTGTACCACATACAGCAACGCTGAGAGTGCCTCACACCTGATGACCAGGTTCTTAACCGCAATGGAGAGGGAGTGTCGCTCCCACATGCCCAGTTTTCTTTTCACCACAGCCACTCACTCCTTCCAGTTTCAAACGTATGCCCTGGTCCCTCCGAACCATATTCCCAGCACCTTCAGGCCGTCTGACCTGATGGTGAAGGGGATAAAGAATTGGCCAGCCCAGTTGCCAAAGATGGTTGTCTCGCATATTTAATCATTGTCTCTGTAGTGCCAGGTTACATATGCTTCCATTTTGCACAGAATGCCAGCTCACATCATTCACTTAACCCCTTAGGTGCTGAAGGGCACTGATTGAAAATTGACAATTTCCCATCAGTCAGCATGTGCAGCTACTGTGATTGATGATTTGTGCCTAAAGTTTACAATATAATGATAGACTGAAAAGATACCCCAGTCGTGCAAAGCTGCTGTGGCCCTTTGCATATTGCATTTGAATGCAAATGAACAGGCTGATGGCCACACACCAATGAGGTCAGTGGTAGGAGAAACCATGCATGAGCCGATGGACAGTGTGAGCTGAGTGTATATGTACAACTGTTCCTGGTGTCTGTTGTGGTTGGAGTTAGAATAGGACAAAAATGACCAAAGCAATGCTTTCAGATAATCCTCGTTGTAACTTATTTAATACATATTTACATACTTAATGCATATATTTACACATTAGGATTGCCTTAATAGATCAATACATGATGAATTTCCAAACTGTAAAACATTTGGAAATTAAACGTCTGTCAGGTTAACCTCGTAACGAATGTGAAATGCTCGTGTTTGACTCAGGCTTGTTGGGAAAATGGTTGGCAAACAAATCATGAAGATACCAGGTGAGGTGGCAATGCCAGGCGGTGAAAGCCAGGGTTGAACCAGTCATGGTGGGGCTCATCTCTCGGTTTATAAAGGTCCTTCTTAGCAAATTGAACAGTACAGAAAAAAGTGGAATTTCTTTATCGGAATCTTTACCCGGACATCTATAGCAAATACCTCGCTTTTCTTAAATGAGTTAAGAAAATAATTATCCAATGATGTTTATAAATCACCTGTTAAGCTATGTTTTTTTTTAGTTTTAAAAAGTTTGTTTACTGAGTTGAGAGACATTAGGGTTGATGTGTTTGGAAAATCGTCTGATTCAGATGGAAGATTGCTCGCCACTGAGCGATAGCTGGCTCATCCATTCTCTGCTGGGATCTTCTACCATTTTTCCACAACGGAGTCAAGTGAAATCAACCAAGCAAAGTCAACAGGTGTTCAAACGTCCTTTTCAGAGTTCTTTTTCCGCTCATGCTGGACTCGATTTACCATCCGGGCTTTTGACATCAGATACAAATTTTCACGATTCATCTTTGCATTTCAAAAATGAATGCATCCATTAAAATGCATTAAAGTCAGGAAGAAAATGTTAAAATGGGTACATGTTAAATTGACATATGGGTACAGTCCACCAATGTTCAACAAAAATTACAACACCAGCCAACAGTTTATTCCTTCTCCTCTGATCTAGCTGCCCGGATGTCTCACCGAGGATGGCAGTATTTGAGCTGGCTGGTGCTCAATCTGAATTGTGGTTCAAGTCTGATTATTCTGGGTGTACGCTACATAAATCACATACAGTTCAGATACTTTGAATATTCTGAAAGGTTGTAACAGGCTGGCATTATAAGTTGTAAATGAACTTACTGTCTTGGTAGTTCTGAATTTGTGAGTGCCCGTGGTTTCAAGATGCAGCTTGTATCTTTTACGTGATGGATCTGGTGCTCCCAATGAGTTTCTGTTCAGATGTATTTATTTGTAGAGGTTTCACCGTGCTTCCATGTTCACTTCTTTTGACAACCCTCTCTTGTCTTCCTGTACTGACTGTACCAAAATGAATTTGGATTTGACAAGTCAATCGCACAAAACACCCAAACCAAATAGACCAAAGTAATCATATTTTTCTGATATTCATTTCATGTTGGCCAGTCAGTGAAGTAATTTCAGAGGAACTTTTGGATTCTTGAATCACAAGGATCTCCTAAAAACGAAAAATACAGAAATGTCACTTTAGAGTTACTGTTTATCTATATCAAGTGATGATACAGACAAAATGAAGAGTCTAAAGACCAATATGTACAGAAAAGGAAAATAATTAGGTGGTGAAACTGAACCAATTTGCATGAAGCAATGGAAAGGTCCTTTAATACAATGGAGCTAATGGTCATCTGACAAATCTATGCATGTACATGAAATTACAATAGTACAATAGTGTGAGAGATGACTTTAGTTCTAAAGATCAAGACGTAGAATCAGTATGGATAGAGATAAGAAATACTAAAGGTAAGAAGTCACCTGTGGGAGTAGTTTATAAGTGGTATCTTACCAGTAACTACACTGTAGGACAGGGTATACAGTACGAAATAATGGGGGCTGATGAGAAAGGTACAGCGATAATCATGAGTGATTTCAATCTACATGTAGATTGGACGAATCAGAGTGGCAAAGGTAGCCTGGAAGATGAGTTCATAGAGGCACATTCTACAGCCAACCAGAGAACAGGCTATTCTAGATCTGGTAATTGTTATGACTGATGACCCCAGAGGGGGTGAGTTTTGGAGAAGCTTCTCCAGCAAAGGTCATCTCAAAATCCGCTCACTACGTGAACCTCCAGATGCCACTGGAGCAGAACACGGCCAAGGAGATCTACCTCAGCCCATCCAAAGTGAAGGAATTTGAGCTCACTACGGGTATGAAGGAGCAGACTAAAGGTCTGGGACTCTCAGAGACAGTGGGTTTGGTAGGAGAATAAATGCTTTAATATGGGTTTAAAGATTGTATCCATAAATGTGCGTAGCATTAAATCTACTACGCGATGTGTTGCGACCTTGGACTACCTAGCCAAGGTCAAAGCTGACCTGTTGTTTCTGCAGGAGTGTGCGATACCGCACCTCAGCTCCTACAGGCAATGGTCACGATGGTGGTCCCACGGGCCATCGATCTGGTCGGGCGGAAACGACTCTCGTTCCTCCGGCCTGGGTATTCTGCTGCGGGGAGGCAACTTCACCGTCTCCGAGGTCAAGGAGGTGGTGGGCGGGCGACTCCTGGTAGCAGACGTAATGTACAAGAACGCTCCACTCCGGTTAATAAACGTGTACGGCCCGGCACAAGGGGCTGAGCGGCTGGAGGTTTTTCAGCAGCTCCCACTGCTGCTGGCGACCTCCAGGCCGGTCATTCTGGGCGGGGACTTCAACTGCATCATCGATGCGGCTGGACGATCCGGCAGGGCCGGAAGCAGATTGGACGCTACGTCCAGATCCCTGATGGAAACAGTTAAGGATGCCAAGCTGCACGACGTCTTCAGCAACCCTGCAGACGGAGCGCAGCGTAGATACACCTGGTCGCGGCCAGACGGGTCCATTCGTTCCAGGATAGACTTCCTGTTTGTGTCCCGTGCATTCACAGTCAGATCCACCGACGTCAAGCCGGTGTTCTTCTCTGACCACTGCCTCCTACTGGCGGACTGCCACTTGGAGGAAGACCTGAGGGTGGGCAGGGGGGCATGGAAGCTAAATGTGCAACTGCTGACCCCAGAGAACATTGAGGAGCTCAAGAGGGATTACAAAGGTTGGAGAACCGTGAAACCCCTCTTTGAGTCCCTGACACACTGGTGGGAAGTGATCAAGGGAAGCATCAAGAGGTTTTTCATCCTCAAAGGCACCCAGAAAGCTAGAAAGGAACAGAGGGAAATGTCCCGACTCCAGGAAAAGATGCAGAATCTGCTCCGGCTGCAGTCGATGGGGGTGGATGTCAAGGAGGAGCTCCAAGAGGTGAAGGGCCAGCAAGCCTCGCACTTTGCCTCGGAGGCCTCCAAGATCATCTTCCGTTCCAGAGTCCGCTCCGTGGAGCAGGATGAGACGTGCTCACGTTTCTTCTTCCAAAAGGTACACAGAGAGCGCTCTGTGATCAGCAGCCTGAAGGAAGAAGACGGCTCAGTAAAGTCATCACGGTCCGACATTCTGAGGATCAGCAAATCCTTTTATGCCGGACTGTATGACGTGAAGCCCACGGACAGCACGGCCTCCCAGTCCTTCCTGTCCTCCATCACGGAGGTCCTAGACCACAGTACGCGGGAGAGCCTAGACAAACCGCTAACTCCTGACGAACTGACTAAGGCCCTCGAGTCCTTCGAGAAGAGTAAAACCCCCGGAAGCGACGGCCTGCCGGCGGAGTTGTATTCGGCTCTGTGGGACTTGATCGGCCCAGACCTGCTAGAAGTGTACGAGAGTATGCTCCTGGCCGGCAGCATGTCAGAATCCATGAGGAAAGGCATCATCACCCTCATCTACAAGCACAAGGGGGAAAGGGAGGAAATTAGAAATTGGCGACCCATTTCACTGTTGAATATGGACTATAAGATTCTGTCCAAGGTCATCGCCAACCGGGTCAAATCCGCTCTGGAATTGGTGATTCACCCTGACCAGACCTGCTCTGTGCCAGGCAGGAAGATCTCTGACAGCCTGGCGCTGCTCAGGGATACGATTGCCTATGTACAGGACAGGGGTGTGGATACCTGCCTCATCAGCTTGGATCAGGAGAAGGCCTTTGACAGAATATCGCACACCTACATGGGGGATGTGCTCTCCAAAATGGGCTTTGGGGAGGGAATTCGAAATTGGATCCAACTGCTCTACACTAACATCAGTAGCGCAGTCTCAATCAATGGGTGGGAAACAGATAGCTTTCCGATTAAATCTGGAGTCAGGCAGGGCTGCCCTCTCTCGCCTGTCCTTTTTGTGTGCTGCATAGAACCCTTTGCCGAGTCCATCAGGAAGGATCCGGGCATAAGAGGAGTGACGATCCCAGGCAGTGGAGGCACTCAGGTAAAAGCCTCCCTGTACATGGACGACGTCGCCGTCTTCTGCTCGGATCCGCTGTCGGTGCGCAGACTGATGCACGTCTGCGACCAGTTCGAACTGGCCTCGGGAGCCAAGGTAAATCGTGGGAAGAGCGAGGCCATGTTCTTTGGGAAGTGGGCTGACCGATCCTTTGTCCCCTTCACTGTCAGGGCTGACGGCCTGAAGGTGCTGGGGATATGGTTCGGAGGGACCGGGGCATGCGTTAGAAACTGGAAGGAGCGAGTGGCTATGGTGAAAAGGAAACTGGGCATGTGGGAGCGACGCTCCCTCTCCATTGCGGGTAAGAACCTGGTCATCAGGTGTGAGGTACTCTCGCTGTTGCTGTACGTGGCGCAGGTCTGGCCCATTCCACACTCCTGCGCGATGGCGATCACTCGAGCCATCTTCCGCTTTATCTGGAGGTCGAAAATGGATCGTGTCTGCAGGGACGCGATGTACAAGCCTCTAGATAAAGGGGGAAAAAACGTGCCCAACATCGCCCTCATACTGATGGCCACCTTTGTGTGCGGCTGCATCAAGCGGTGCGTAGACCCTCAGTACGCAAACACCAAGTGTCACTACGTGCTGAGGTTCTACCTGTCCCCGGTGTTGCGAAGGATGGGTCTGGCCACGCTGCCGCGGAACGCTCCAAGTAGTTGGACCGTGCCGTACCACCTGTCCCTGGTGGAAAAATTTATGCAGAAAAACACCTTTGACCACAAGTCCATCAGGCAGTGGTCAGCACGTAACGTCCTAGAGGCCCTGAGGGATAAGGAGAGGGTGGACCCTGTGGGATGGTTCCCCGAGCAGACTGTCAAAGTCATTTGGCAGAATGCCTCATCGCCAGAACTTTCCAACAAGCACCAAGACGTAGCTTGGCTGGTGGTGAGAAAGGCCCTCCCCGTCAGATCCTTCCTACACGCCAGGAGTCTCACCCCCTCTGCACGATGCCCTCGAGGTGGCTGTGGTGGGGAAGAGACCGTTGTTCACCTCCTTGTGGATTGTGCCTTTGCAAAGAAAGTCTGGAGAGAGATGCAGTGGTTGCTGTCGAGGTTCATCCCGAGCAGTTCTGTGACACAGGACTCTGTGCTCTACGGGCTGTTCCCAGGGACACACACCGAGACAAACATCAACTGCAGCTGGAGGATCATCAACTCGGTGAAAGACGCGCTTTGGTCTGCCCGAAACTTGTTGGTCTTCCAGCACAAAGATTTGTCCCCGACCGATTGTTGCGGACTGGCACAATCCAAAGTCCAGGACTACGTGCTGAGGGACGCACTAAAGCTTGGGGCAGCTGCCGCAAAGGCGCAATGGGGAAGGGTCGCTGTCTAAGACCTTTCTACCACAGCGCACCGAGAGACTGGGAACTGTTTAGAGCCCCTCGGGCTGTACAGATCAAAATGAAAGGCTGTAAATGACTGTAATATTGTTTGTACTGATGCACCTGGTGATACATTTTGTAAAAGTTTAACCTGGATTGTACCCTTGTAATGTTGTTTTTGAAATGGTTTTGAATGTGATTGAAGATTTTTATGAATAAAGTATATTTTTACAAAAAAAAAAAAAAAAATTGTTATGACTGGTTGAGGAGGAGTGAGCTGGCTCCCCTTTCATTCAGCCCTGCAGGTTGGCCACAACAAAGGTTTTTAAAAATTATTTTTCCTGTAGATACATTTTCTAGTCCAAATGTATTTACTTTTTAACAAGGAGTCAATCAAACCAGGTTTACTTGAGTCAAAGAAAGAGTAAGTTTATTAGTTACTAAACCGAAGAAAAAAATAATAAAAGACGTGACGACACATACAGAGAGAGAGAGAGAGAGAGAGAGATGCTTCCTGCTCTTTTTCAGCAGCATTCTTAGATGACTGTCATGTTTCTTCCTGCTTGTCTCTCTCTCTGCTTTTGGCAGAGCCAGTTTTTAAACTAATTTCTGTACATTCCAAGAAGGGATTCCAATTGACATCTATTGTTGTCGTGATCCCAGTTTTTCTCTTTCATCTCAGAAACGTTTTGACACATTTTGAGATATAAATCAACAGGAGATGGAGTTGTTTCATTCTCCAAAGGGGTTTTGAGTGTCTGGTTGGGTGTAACTGGCTGAGCAGCAAATCCCATTATCTTCACAGAATTACAGGGAATTAAAAGTCCAGCACTTTGCACTTTTAATGCCTTCCTATCAAGAATCCCTGTTTCAACTGGGCCTCGACACATCTCCACCTGCAGGTATGAAATTCCATGCAACATCAGAGAGCAGGTGTGTACTGCAAATCATATAGGAACTTTCCATCAAAGTGGTCAGTTAGAATTTTTTTATTGATTCGTGGGATGTGCACTTCGCTGGCTGAACCAGTATTTATTGCCCATCCCTAGTTGCCCTTGAGAAGGTAGTGGTGAGCTGCCTTCTTGAACCGCTGCAGTCCACGTGGTGCAGGTACACCCACAGTGCTGTTGAGAAGGGAGTTTCAGGAATTTGACTCAGCGACAGTGAAGGAACGGCGATATATTTCCAAGTCAGGATGGTGAGTGACTTGGAGGGGAGCTTCCAGGTGGTGGTGTGCCCACCTATCTGCTGCCCTTGTCCTTTTAGATGGTAGTGGTCGTGGGTTTGGAAGATGCTGTCTGAGGAGGTTTGGTAAATTTCTGGATATCAGATGACTGCTGGTATCCATCTTTGGTCAGTGTCTTTACTTGCATTTAAAAAAAACAGGACTTCTTTAAACAGTTCAATATGCCCGTGGTTAGCTGGTGAAGTTGTTGGTAGATCTCAGTCAATAATCATGTCTGTCATCATGACATAATGTGCAATGACACAGAATTGATTCATGACCTCATAGTAAAGGAGCTCCAGGCTGTCAGTGATCATAACAAGATTGTTATACTTTCCAGTGAGAAAGAAAGACTCTTGGAGAAGATGCATCATTCGCGCCAAACTAAGGAAGTTAAAAGATAGTATCAGGTTGAAAGAAAAAGTGTACAATTCCGCGAAGATTAGTGGCAGGTCTGAAAATTGAACAGGATACTTAAAAAAAAGCAAATAATAATAAAAAAAACACGAGAAATCAGAAATTAGAATGAGAGACAGCTAGCTAAAAATATAAAAAAACAGAAAGTAAGACATTTCTATGGATATTTAAAAAAGAAAAGAGTAACTAAAGTGAGTGTTGGTCCTCTAGAGAGAGTGTCTGGGAAATTAATACGGGGAAATAAGGGATGCATTTTGGTAGGAAGAACACATGGAGAGACAATATAAAATAAGGGGTTCAATTCTTAAGGGGGTGCAGGGGCAGAGGGCCCTGGGTGTATATGTGCATAGGTCATTGACGGTGGCAGGACAGGTGGCGAGAGCAGTTAATAAAGCATACAGTATCCTAGGCTTTATTAATAGGGGCATAGAGTACAAGAGCAAGGAGATTATGCTGCATTTACATAAGACACTAGTTAGACGTCAGCTAGAGTATTGTGTACAGTTCTGGGCACCACACTTTCGGAAGGATGTGAATGCATTGGATAGAGTGCAGCAGAGGTTTACAAGAATGGTTCCAGAGATGAGTTACTTCAGTTATGAAGATAGGTTGAAGAAGTTGGGACTGTTCTCCTTGGAGAGGAGAGGGCTAAGAGGAGGTTTGATAGAGGTGTTCAAAATCATGAGGGGGCTGAATAGAGTAGATAGGGAGAAACTGTTCCCACTTGTACAAGGATCGAGAACAAGGGGGCAGAGATTTAAAGTGATTTGCAAAAGAAGAGAATGTGATGTGAGAAAAAACTTTTTCACACAGCGAGTGGTTCAAGTCTGGAATGCACTGCCTGGACACGTGGTGGAGACAGGTTCATTCGAGGCATTCACGAGGGCATTGGATGATTATTTGAATAGAAACAATGAGCAAGGGTGTGGGGAAAAGGCAGGAGAATGGCACAAAGTCATGAAGCTCATTCGAAGAGCCAGTGCAGACACGATGGGCCGAATGGCCTCCTTCTGCGCTGTAACATTGTCATTCTGTGAAATAAGGAAATAGTAGATGCATTGAATAGATATTTTATGATTGCCTTCATGGTAGAAGACACAAATAACATCCTAGATATAACTATAAATCAAGAAGTGAAAGGAAGGGAGGAACTTAAAACTATTACAATTATCAGGGAAAGGGTAATTAGAAAATTATTGGAACTAAAAATTCACAAGTCCCCAGATCCTGATGGACTTCATCCTAATGTCCTAAAAGAAGTGGCTGCTGAATAGTAGATGCACCAGTTTTAATCTTCCAAAATTGCCTAGATTCTGGAAAGGTCCCATTAGTTTGTAACATAGAGTTTGTAACATAGAGGTTGTAACTCCTCTATTCAAGGAAGAGACAGAAAGCAGGAAACTACAGGCCAATTAGCCTAACATCTGCCACAGGGAAAATACGAGAAGCTTTTATTAAGGAGGTTTCTGCAGGTTACCTTGAGAATCATAACACAATCTGGCAGAATCAACATGATTTTGAGAAAGGGAAATCGTGTCTGACTAGTTTATTAGAGTTATTTGAGGAAGTAACAAACATTGTGAATAAAGGGGAACCTGTAGATGTGGTGTATTGATTTAAATTTGGATTTCCAAACGGCATTTGATAAGGTGCCACATCAAAGGTTACTACACAAAATAGGAGCTCATGGTGTAGGGGGTAACATATTAGCATGGATAAAGGATTGGTTAGCTAACAGGAAACAGAGAGAAGGGGTAAATGGGTCATTTTCAGGTTGGCAAGATGGAGTCAATGGAGTGCCACAGGGATCAGTGCTAGGGCTTCAACTATTTGCAATCTTTATCAATGACTTGGATGAAAGGACCAAAATGTGTGGTTGCTAGATTTACTGACAACAAAGCTAGTTTCGAAAGTAAGTTATGAAGAGAACATAAGGACACTGCAAAGTGATATAGATAAGCTAAATGAATGGACAAAAATTTGGTCGAGTATAATGTGGGGAAATATGAACTTTCTTTGGAAAGCTAAATTATTTTAGCATTATTTATACTGGTGGCAGAATGGTAATGTCGCTGGACTCGTAATCCAGAGGCACAGCTAATACTTTGGGGACACGTGTTTAAATTCCACCACAGCAGCCAGTGGAATTTAAATTCAATCACATCTGGAATTGAAAGCTCGTTTCAGTATTGGTGATCATGGAGCTATAATCAATTGATATAAAAACCCATTTGGTTCACTATGTCCTTTAGGGAAGGAAATTTGCCGTCCTTACCTGGTTTGGCCTACATGTGACTCCAAACCCACAGCAATGTGGTTGACTCTAAACTGCCCTCTGAAATGGCCCAGCAAGTCACTCAGTTCAAAGGCAATTCAGGATGGGCAATAAATGCTGGCCTTGCCAGTGACACCCACATCCCATGAAAGAATTTGTAAAAACTCTGCAGTACAGAGGGATCTGGGTGTACATGAGTCACAAAAGGTCAGTGAGCAGTTACTGCAAATGATTAGGAAGAAAAATGGAATGTTGTTAATTATTGCAAAGGGAATGGAATATAAAAGTAGGGAAGCTTTGCTACAGTTCTACAGGGTGTTGGTGAGACCATATCTGGAATACTCTGTATAGTTTTAGTCTCCTTATTTAAGAAATGATATAAATGCATTAGAAACAGTGCATAGATGGTTCACTTGACTGATTCCTGGGATGAAGAGCTAGCATTATGAGAAAAGCTTGTGCAGACTGGGTCTGTAACTACAGGAGTTTAGAATGAGAGGTGATCTTATTGAAATATAGAAGGTCCTGAGGGAACTTGACAGGATGGATGCTGAAAGGATGTTTTCCCTTGTGGGAAGGACTGGAACTAGGGGACACAGTTTAAAAATAAGCGGTCTCCCATTTAAGATGGAGATGAGGAGAATTTTTTTCTCTCAGCGGGTCATTAGTCTGTGGAATTCTCTTCCCCTGAGAGCAGTGGAGGCTAGGTCATTGAATATTTATAAGGCTGAGTTGGATAGATTCTTGATGGACAAAGGAGTCAAAGGGTAGAAGGTCAGACAGTAAATTAGAGGCCACAATCAGATGAGCCATGATCTTATCAAATGGTGGAGCAGGCTCGAGGGGCCAAATGGCCTATTCCTGTTCATTCATATGTTTGTATGTAATTATGATTGCTGGAACT
Organism: Cetorhinus maximus; assembly: GCF_964194155.1. Taxonomy (NCBI): domain Eukaryota; kingdom Metazoa; phylum Chordata; class Chondrichthyes; order Lamniformes; family Cetorhinidae; genus Cetorhinus; species Cetorhinus maximus. The sequence continues at coordinate 4,457,355 of NC_135893.1, forward strand.
AAAATATTATTTGAAAGGTTTTTAGTCTTTTAACTTGAAAGTTGTTCTCCAGGCTGTGTAACTATGACTTTAAGAGAACAGTGCACCATGATATTAACATACCATGCTGCTTTGTAAGAAGTAAGGGATTCTGCTTCATGATTTCCAGCATCACACACCCACAACTGAAGCAGGATGATAAGCAAAGGTGCAGGATTTCCCCAAAGAGAAAGGAGACTGAAGGCACAATGAAACCCGGGTCTCCATGTTTCCATTCAGAGGCCTCGGAATAGGACAGTGAAAGTGGCATTATAGTGAGTTGGAAGGCGAGGATAACACCGACAAAAAAAAATGAAACAGGCAAAAATCGCTCATATTAAAATGTGAAGACATCTCAGCATAAAAAATAAGAACCATATATATAAGCAGAACAAGGAGCTGAAGAGGTGAAAATTCACTGTCAACTCAGCTGATTTTAAAGATTCTAAAGAAAAGTAAAAAATACCAGCCAGTAAAGAATACGCCATCTCAGTGCCTATTTCTCTTTGTGGGACTTCTCTATGCTCAAATTAGATTTCACATTTCCCTAGTTATGATAGTGATTATTGTTCAAAAGAATTTTAATGGCAGGGAAGGTCCTGAGGTTATGAAAGGCGCTACATAAATGGAAATTTCTTTCTTCTATTATGAATGCCCAACTTTGACATTAAACTATATTTATTTTTACTTATTGACTAAAGATAGTTTTCCTCCCTTTCTGTGTCAGTTACTGGCTGCCACATAAGTTGGCTCAATTGAGGAAAGCCAGCACAGACTTGTTAAAGGTAAACTGTATTTAACCAGTTTGATTGTGTTTTTTGATGTGGTAACAAAGAGGGTTGATGAAGGTAATATGATTGATGTGGTGCACATGGACTTCTAAAAGGCATTTGATCAAGTGCCACAAGGTAGAGTTGGAACAACGTTGAAGCCCATGGAATAAAAGGGAGAGTGACAACATTATCAGGACATTAGTGGTGAACTTTGGACAGGAGGAAGGTACACTCGACCACTTTCCAAGATGAAGGTGAGAAACAAACAAATCACCCTTAGGGGAGTGCGAAGCGAGAGACATTTCCTATAATCCAGACAACCGTCGAAACTTGTGACTGTCTAAAGAAGAGACATTAAAAATGCAAAGTCCTGGATATTGAAACAATAGCTGTCACAGACAGACACACCCAAATCCTCTTGGAAATACATAATGGGTGACGTATTCCAGGGCAAGGCTGCCCAGCCACTAGCACGAGATTACAAGTGACACAGGCGATGTCAAGAAAGTCTTCAGCAGAGGAAACAGGCTGAAGGCTGCTCTCTCTCTCGCTTTCTCTTTTGGAATAAGGGTGTCGCCCAGTACCAGAAACCTACCAGCAAAGCAAATTGAGATTGCTTAATGCACACAACATCATCTACATCTGACTGCATCCAAGAAACCAGGTAATGTAAATCAGCTGCAACGATTAAAATTTATGCCTCAAGGAGAATCAAAGGACACAACCTTTAGGTGTGTGTGTGTGTCCTATTGACTGCATGAGGGCCGAATGCGTTTTTATTATTTTTCTCCAGTTTAGTGGGAAATAAATCTGCTCTTTGAATGACCAAAGAAAACCTTGTTTGATTGGCTCCTTGTTCCTCACTGCTTAATGGTTAAATACATTCTGATTTGGAAAAGGCATATCCTTGTGAAACCTTTCTTGTGACCAATCAAGAAGGGTGAATCAAGGGGACGTAGTCAGTTCACCCTTTCTCACATGGTCAGAACAATATTAATGACCTACTGGGAAGGGTAAAACTCTAAGAAGTATGACTAATGAGAAACAAAGCAGCAGGTTAGCATGTGGAGGGGTGGATTCAACTTCATGGAAAATTATGAAAAAACTGAAAAGAAAGAAGAGCCCAGGAGAGGCTATTAGATTCTCCAGAACACAAAATAGGACAGAGTGTTTGGAAAGGGCTAGGAATCTAACTTCAAGCACATCAGATAAAGGGACGACAATGAGAAAGGGGACGGGAAATACAGGACTGAAGGTGTTGTATCCGAATGCACACAGTATACGAAATAAGGTAAATGAGCTTGTGTCGTAGATTGAAATTGGCAGGTACGATGTGGTGGGCATCACGGAGACATGGCTGCAAGGGGATCAGGACTGGGAGCTAAATATCCAAGGATATGCATCCTATCGAAAAGATAGGCAGGTTGGCAGATAGGGTGGGGTTGCTTTGTTAGTAAGAAATTAAATTAAATCGATAGCAAGAAATGACGTAGGGTCAGATGATGTAGAATCTGTGTGGGTAGAGTTGAGGAACCGCAAAGGTAAAAAAACCATAATGGGAGTTATGTACAGGCCTCCGAACAGTGGTTAGGATGTGGGGCACAAGATACACCAGGAGATAGAAAAGGCATGTAAGAAAGGCAAGGTTACAGTGATCATGGGGGATTTCAATATGCAGGTAGATTGGGAAAAACAGGTTGGTAGTGGATCCCAAGGAAAGGAATTTGTGCAATGTCTACGAGATGGCTTTTTGGAGCAGCTTGTGGTGGAGCCCACTAGGGAACAGGCAATTCTAGATTTAGCGATGTGTAATGAGGCAGATTTGATAAGGGAGCTTAAGGTGAAGGAACCCTTAGGAGGAAGTGACCATAATATGCTAGAATTTACCCTGCAACTTGAGAGGAAAAAGCTGGAATCAGATGTAACGGTATTACAGTTGAATAAAGACAACTACAGAGGCATGAGGGAGGAGCTGGCCAGAATTGACTGGGAGATGCACCTAGCAGGAAAGAAAGTGGAACAGCAATGGCAGGAGTTTCTGGGAGTAATTTGGGAGACACAGCAAAATTTCATCCCTAGGAAGAAGAAGCATACTAAAGGAAGGACGAGGCAACCATGGCTGATAAGGGAAGTCAGGGACAGCATAAAAGCTAAAGAGAAAGCATACAATGCGGTGAAGAGCAGTGGGAGACCAGGGGATTGGGAAGCCTACAAAGACCAACAGAGGACAACTAAAAAAGAAATAAGGAGGGAGAAGATTAAATATGAGGGTAAACTAGCCAGTAATATAAAAGAAGATTGCAAGAGTTTTTTTAGATATATAAAGGGTAAGAGAGGGGCAAAAGTGGACATTGGGCCGCTGGAAAATGACGCTGGAGAAGTAGTAGTGGGGAACAAAGAAATGGCGGAGGAACTGAATAGGTACTTTGCGTCAGTCTTCATGGTGGAAGACACGAGTAACATCCCCAAAGTTCAAGAGAGTCGGGGGGCAGAGGTGAGTATGGTGGCCATTACCAAGGAGAAGGTGCTAGGAAAACTGAAAGGTCTGAAGGTGGATAAATCACCTGGACCAGATGGATTACACCCCAGAGTTCTGAAGGAGATATCTGAAGAGATAGTGGAGGCGTTAGTGGTGATCTTTCCGGAATCATCCGACTCAGGGAGGGTTCCAGAGGACTGGAAAATCGCCAATGTAATCCCCCTGTTTAAGAAGGGAGTGAGGCAAAAGACGGGAAATTACAGGCCGATTAGCCTGACTTTGGTCTTTGGTAAGATTTTAGAGTCCATTATTAAGGATGGGATTTCAGAATACTTGGAAGTGCATGGTAAAATAGGGCAAAGTCAGCATGGTTTCATCAAGGGGTGGTCAAGACTGACAAATCTGTTAGAATCCTTTGAGGAGGTAACGAGTAGGTTAGACAAAGGAGAGCCAATGGATGTTAGCTACTTGGACTTGCAGAAGGCCTTTGACAAGGTGCCGCATAGGAGGCTGCTCAGTAAGATAAGAGTCCATGATGTTAGAGGCAAGGTACTAGCATGGATAGAAGATTGGCTGTCTGGCAGGAGGCAGAGAGTGGGGATAAGGGGGTCCTTCTCAGGATGGCGGCCGGTGACTAGAGGAGTTCCGCAGGGGTCAGTGTTGGGACCACAACTTTTCACTTTATACATTAATGATCTAGATGAAGGAACAGAGGGCATCCTGGCTAAATTTGCAGATGATAAAGATAGGTGGAGGGACGTAGTATTGAGGAGGCGGTGAGGCTGCAGAAGGATTTGGACAGGTTAAGAGAATGGGCAAATAAGTGGCAGATGGAATACAACGTGGGGAAGTGTGAAGTCATGCACTTTGGTAGGAAGAATAGAGGCATAGACTATTTTCTAAATGGGGAGAGAATTCAGAAATCTGGAGTGCAGAGGGACTTGGGAGTCCTAGTCCAGGATTCTCTTAAGGTTAACTTGCAGGTTGAGTCGGTAGTTAGGAAGGCAAATACAATGTTGGCATTTATTTCGAGAGGACTAGAATATAAAAGCAGGGATGTGCTGCTGAGGCTTTATAAGACTCTGGTCAGACCATATTTAGAATATTGTGAGCAATTTTGGGCCCCGTATCTCAGGAAGGATGTTCTGGCCCTGGAGAGGGTCCAGAGGAGGTTCACGAGAACGATCCCAGGAATGAAAGGCTTAACACATGAGGAACGTTTGAGGACTCTGGGTCTATACTCGATGGAGTTTAGAAGGATGAGGGGGGATCTGATTGAAACTTACAGAATACTGAAAGGCCTGGATAGAGTGGACGTGGGGGAGATGTTTCCATTAGTAGGAGAGACTAGGACCCCAGGGCACAGCCTCAGAGTAAAGGGAAGACCTTTTAGAACAGAGATGAGGAGAAACTTCTTTAGCCAGAGAGTGGTGAATCTATGGAATTCATTGCCACAGAAGGCTGTGGAGGCCAGGTCATTGAGTGTATTTAAGACCGAGATAGATAGGTTCTTGATTGGTAAGGGGATGAAAGGTTACGGGGAGAAGGCAGGAGAATGGGGTTGAGAAACTTATCAGCCATGATTGAATGGCGGAGCAGACTCGATGGGCCGAATGGCCTAATTTCTGCTCCTATGACTTATGGTCTTACACTTGAGTATAGAGGGCACAAGTTCAAATTTTGCAGATCATACAAAACTTGGAAATATTGTGAACTCTGAGGTGGATAGGCTTCATGAGGATATAGACAGGTTGGTGGAATGTGTGGACACCTGGCAGATGAAATTTAATGCACAGAAGTATGAAGGGATAAAACTGTTATGGTGGCAGTGAAAAACAATGAAGAAGGTGCACGCATTGTCCGTGCCTTATTCGTTAAGCGAGCCTTTTTGAAATGATGCAGATTTGCAGCTGCATACACCTACTACCTGCAAGACTTCCCCAGCACTGGATACTTTATTTGACTTTCAAGAATGCTGAGCATGTGTGTTCGAGGAGAGAAGAAACCTGACCCTGCTGTCTATCCTCACAGCGGGGTTGCTCTTCACGCTGCCATTGGAACAGAACAGTGTGACCATCCATCTTCAGTTCTGCCGAAGGTCCATGAAGGCTCGAAACGTTAACTGATTTCTTCTCCGCCGATGCTGCCAGACCTGCTGAGTTTTTCCAGGTAATTCTGTTTTTGTTTTTCATCTTTACAACCCCATGTTCCTATTGTGGATGTGCTCACCTTCCTCGCTGGGATTGTTGAAGTGGTCAGGAATAGCACTGAGCCCAAGGACCCCGTTGGGATTTGGACCAGCAAATGGCAGGTCAAGGTGACTTTGAAGGTGGACGGCAAGGGAGCAATTCTCCACTCTCCCTCTAGCATTGCTATCGGCAGAAGTTGGGGCTACCTTGTCCGTGCTGGGCAGCCCAGAGTTTGTCACACTTATGGCAAATCTGGCCACATTGCAGCCGACTGTAGCACTGTCATCAGTAAGAGCTGCAAGCAGGAAAGCCATCAGACAAAGGACTGCAGAGTAAATGCTGCAACTTGTGAGATGGGGCAGGCCACCTCTACTAGACCTGCCCAAAACGCTGCCTTGGTTCTCGCCAGCTGGGCGTCACCACCAAAAGGCACGCAGACAAAATGGCGAGTATGGTTATTATGAAGAGACCTGCAATCCTCCACTCACCAAGCCCTTCAGTGAGAAGAATGGCACAAAGAAGGACACAGGGAGGGCCAAGAAGGAAAAGGGTGCGGCAGCGGAGTGTGAAACACCCACACTATCCTGAGCTGCTCCCTCAGCAGATCAAATCAATGGAGGAGGAGTCGGTAGAGGGACAACTTGGCGAGTGGCACCTAGTTGAGAGGAAGAAGGGACCATGAAAGGACCAAGCCACTTCCCATCCGAAATGGACTTCTATGGCTGCTTCTCATTATATAAGGAGGGATACGGATGATACCTGCAGAAGTGGCAAAACGCTAAGGAGCTCGAGCAGAAGAAAATCAAGCTCCAAAATATGGGAAACACTGAACAGGCCAGTTCCCCCTGGCTCTGGAAAACCAGGAGCAGCCATGTCCTGGAGGAGGAACAGAATGGAAACACTTATCCAATGGAGGACAGCCCAGACCGCGCTCCTTGCATGACTCCTCCGATGTCACTTGGGTGGAACAACACTGGCGGTGTGGACCAGGACAGCTTTCTCAGCCCAACAACGGGAAGACTGTTTCTGACTGTGATGAGTATGCAGGAACATGCCCAAAGGCCAGAACTCTCACAGACAATGGGTCTGCTCAGCAACAGAGTTTTAAATGGGTCTAAAAATTGCCTCCAGTAAAGTGCGTAGTGTTAAGTCTACTACCCGGTGTTTCGACCTTGGGGTACCTTGTCAAGATAAAAGCTGATCTGCTGTTTCTGCAGGAGTGTGGACCTCAGCACCTCCAGGCAATGGTGGTCCCATGGGCCATTGAACTAGTAAGAAGGAAATGACTCTGTTCTTCTGGCCTGGGTATGCTGCTGCAGGGAGGCAACTCCACCATCTCCGAAGTTAAGGAGGTGATGGACGGGCACCTCCTCCTACCAGATGTAATGTACAAAAATGCTCCAAGGTCAATTTCTGTGTATGCCCGACTCAAAACAGCAAGTGGCTGGGAGTCCTTCAGTGGCTTCCACTGCTGCTGGCAATGTCCAGGCACGGCCCTCTAGGTGGTGATATCAAATTCATCAACGGTGTGGCTGGATGATCCAGGAGGGCCAACAGCAAACTGGATACCACATCCAGACTCCTGATGGAAACAGTAAAAGACGCCAAGCTGCCTGATGGCTTAGCAACCCTACAGATGGAGTACCGCACAGATACACCAGGTAGAGGACAGACAAGCCCATCTGTTCCAGGATAGACTTCTTTTTGTGTCCCCAGCGTTCATGGTCTGATCCACCGACGTTATGCTGGTATGCTTCTCTGACCATTGCCTCCTAGTGGCCAACTGCCACTTACAGGAAGACCAGAGGATTGTCAGGGGGACATGGAAGCTGAACATGAATTGGCTGACCCCAAAACACATTGAGGAATTCAAAAGGGATTACAAAGGCTGGAAAACCTTGAATCCCCTCCTCGAGTCTCCTATGCACTGGTGGGAAGTCATCAAGGCAAACGTCAAGAAGTTTTTCATCCTCAAAGGTATTCAGAAGGATAGAAAAGAACAGAGGGAAATGTTTTGACTCCAGAAAAGCATATACAATCTGCTCAGACCACAGTCGATGGGTTTCGATGTCAAGGAGAATCTCCAAGAGGTGAAGAGCCTGCAAGCCTCCAAGATCATCTTCCAGTCCAGAGTCCGCTCCGTGGAGTGGGATGAGACGTGTTCATGTTGTTCTTCCAAAAGATACACATAGAGAGTGCTGTGATCAGCAGCCTGAAGGAAGAAGATAACTCGGTAATGTCATCGCAGTCTGACATACTAAGGATCAGCAAATGCTTTTATGCCAGACTCTATGATGTAAAGCCCACAGACAACACAGCCTCCCAGTCCTTCCTGTCCTCTATCATGGAGGTCTTAAATGACAGGACGCAGGAGAGTCCGGACAAACCACTAAATCTGATGAGCTGACAAAGGCTGGCAGGTCCTTTGAGACAAGTTAAGCTCCCGGAAGTGATGGTTTACCAGCTGAGTTGCATTTGACTCTATGGGACTGGGTCAGCCCAGACCTGCTGGAAATGTATGAGAGCATGCTTCTGGCTGGTGGCATGTCAGAACCCATGAGGAAAGGCATCATCAACCTCAGCCACAGGTGAAAGTGGGAGAGGGAGGGAATCAGAAACTGGTGGCAAATTTCACTGTTTAACATGGAATACAAAATTCCGTCCAAGGTCCTCACCATTCGACTCATGTCTGCTCTGGAATTGGTGACCCATCCTGATCAGACCTGGGCTGTACCCAGCAGGATGATCTCTGATAGCCAAGTGCTACTGCAGGGATATGATCGCCTTTGTGCCGGACAGGGGGTGGATACCTACCTCATCAGCTTGGACCAGGAGAAGGCCCTTGTCAGAATTTCACACACCTACATGATGGATGTGCTCTCCAAAATGGGGTTTGGGGATGAAATCCACAATTGAACAATGGACAGGAATTGGTAAGCTTTCTGATCAAAACTGGAGTCAGACAGGGCTGTTAGCTCTCGCCTGTTCTGTTTGTGTGTTGCTTCAAACCTTCTGCTGAGTCCATCAGGAAGGATGTAGGCATAAGAGGGCTGGTGATTCCAGGCAGCAGAGGCACTCAGGTTAAAGCTTCCCTGTCCATGGATGACATCACTGTCTTCTGCTCATATCCACAGTCTCTGCGTAGACTGATGAGCATCTGTGACCAGTCTGAAGCGGCCTTGGGAACCAAAGTAAATTGTGGCAAGAGCAAGGCCATGTTCTTTGGAAACTGAGCCAAATGATCCTTTGTTCCCTTTACCATCAGGTTAGACTAACTGAAGGTGCTAGGGATTTTTTTTTTATTCGTTCATTGGATGTGGGCGTTGCTGACTATGCCAGCATTTATTGACCATCCCTAATTGCCCCTGAGCAGGTAGTGGTGTGCTATCTTCTTTAACCGCTGCAGTAGGAACACCCACAACACATCCCATGCATCTGCTACCCTTGTCGTTCTCGCTGGTAGAGGTTGTGGGTTTGGAAGGTACTGTCGAAGAAGCCTTGGTGAGTTGCTGTAGTCCATCTTGTAGATGGTACTCATGGCTGGCACTGTGCATCTGTAGTGGAGGGAGTTTATGGTGGTGGATGGGGTGCCAATCAAGTGGGCTGCTTTGTCCTGGACGGTGTCAAGCTTCTTGAGTCTTGCTGGAGTTGTACTCATCTAGGCAAGTGGGGAGTATTCCATCACATTCTTGACTTGTGCATTCAAGATGGTGGGCTGGCTTTGGGAGGGCTCAGGAGCCGAGTCACTCTCCACAGAATTCCCAGCCTCTGACCTGCTCTTGTAGCCTTAGTATTTATATGGCTGGTGCAGTTCAGTTTCTGGTCAATGGTAACCCCCAGGATGTTGACAGTGGGGGATTCAGCGATGAAAATACCACTGAATGTCAAGAGGAGCTGGGAAGATTCTCTCTGTTTGGTGATGGTCCTTGGCTGGCACTTGCGTGTTACTTACCATATATCAGCCCAAGCCTGGACATTTTCCAGGTCTTGCTGCATCTGGACACGGACTTTCTCAGTATCTGAGGAGTCGCAAATGGTACTGAACATTGTGCAATCATCTGCGAACATCCCTACTTCTGACCTTTTGATGGAAGGAAGGTCATGGTTCAGAGAGGCCAGGGCATCCGTCAAAAACAGGAAGGAACGTGTGACCATGGTAACACAAAAACTGTCACGTGGGAATGATGCTCTGATCCACAGCGGGTAAATACCTGGTGATCAGGTGTGAGGCACTCTTAGTGTTGCTGTACGTAGCGCAGGTCTGGCCCAACATGAAAATAACAGGTGTTCTTCATAGCAAATGACACACGAGTCTCAATTTTAATACACTCCCACCCTTGCTCAACACATGTGGCAAAGGTTAAAATTAGGCCGAGGTGACTTAACAGCTGAGGCTGCATCTTACCTACCTGGCACCATCTTACCTTTGCCAAAATTGAAGTCAACCAAGACCCTCACTACCGGCAGATAGGACCTGCCAGTAAATTAAATTCAAAGTCTCAGCCTGAAGATACCAATCAGGCTGCAATGTAATAAACAAAGTCAGGGGGACGTCCACACTGACTGCAGCAAAATGCTAAAAAAGAAATCTCAGTTAGGACTCCTTGTGGGCCAGGTGGATCAGGAATGCTCTCCCTCCGCCTCACCAGGCTTTGCAAGGAGTCCTTTGATCTCCTAAGACCTGGCTTCCCTCAATTGTTCTTGAACCTTCAACTCCCATCTGCACTTCCTCTACCCGCCAACGATCTCCTCCAGGCCCCTCTTCCCACTAATTGTCAGATACTGATCCCATGATTTCTCTGTTGTGACCTCCTGCTGCCAAATTTCCTCACAGGTTTGACAGCAGTTTACACTGTTCGAAAGAAAAGTAAATTATTTCCAATCTAATTGAAAGAATATGGCAAATCATACTGGAACAGGAAGATGCACACAGTAAATCAAAAGAAGTACTCGCCTTCTATTTCTCTGCCAAATAAAAAAAGCCACCGCGCAAGCTACGATAAGCACCACAATGACAACAGGCACAAGTATAGCGACTAGATTAGTCCTTTTTTCACATATCGTGTCAGTACTAGAGGTTCCTAGTTTGACCTGATTTTGGTTGCGTTCCTTACAACTGGGGAAAATGCAGAAAAAAATTAAATCAACACAAATATCCACGTTAGATGTTGTATTAATATTTATAACGAACCTGTGACAATTAATCTCTTATGGAAATCTTATTCCAAGCCCATTACCATTACAGGAAATGATGGAAGGTTGATTCATTATATTTAATCAAAATAACTACTGGCCAGGCACCTCGAATAACTACAAGATCCTCTTCAAAATAGTCCCATGGGATTTTTCAATTCCACCTAAAAGGACAGATGGATCCTCAGTTTAATATTACTTGTTGAATAAGGCACTGAAGCGCAGCCTAGATTTTTGTGCTCAAGTCTCTGGAGTGTGGCTTGAATCCATGGGCATATGACTCAAAAAGGTGCTTTCCCACATTCTATTCTCCATAAACCTCAAGTCATCCAAAACTCTGTTACCTGCACCCTAACTTGCAGCAAGTCCTGTTTCTGATCCCACTTGTGCGCGCTGGCTTTCATTGGCTCCCGGTCAGCAACGACTTGATTTTAAAGTTCTCATCCTCATTTTCAAATCTCTCCATAGCCTTGTCCCTCTCTATCTCTGTAATCTACCTCAGCTCCACAACCCTCTGAGATCTGTGCTCCTCTAATTCTGACCTCCTGTATGTTCCCAATTATAACTGCTCCACTAGTGGGGTCATGCCTTCATTTGCCAAAGCCCCACGCTCTGGAATTCCCTCCCTACATCTTTCCCCCTCTCTACCTCGCTTTCCTCCTTCAAGACAATCCTTAAAACACACCTCTTTGACAGCTTTTGGTCATCTCACCTAATATCTCCTTATGTGGCTCGGTGTCATGTTTTATTTTGGGCTTGGGATGTTTCATTACTTTAACCGTGCTTTTTTGTTGTTGTTGTTGCTTTGACTGAGGAATGGCTACAACTATTTCAAATCCACTTCGGCTTATAAGTGTCAACTAACATTTGTGCCGCTGTTATGACCCAGCAGTTGGTAAAGCTGAGTTATTTAAAAATCCCAGAGGGAAACTTTAAATAACTGTCATAACCTATATTTTTAAGTGGTATGTTTGAGATGCAGCTTGAAATTCAAGAATCAGACCACCAGTCCTCGAGAGGTTTTATATTAAACTAAATGAAATATTTCTTTAAGTTACAACACATTAAACACATATACATGGCTACAAATTACCACTATCTTAACATATAACAAATTCCCAAACTAATCTCCATTGTGGCAACAGCAACACATGGGGGAAAATAATCCCCCCGTCGGGGGGGTTTGTGCGGGGGTGGGCAGGAACAAGCCCGAACCCAATTGGCGCTCCCGATCCGGTGGGCGCCGCCAGTTTACGCGGGTGGGCCAATTAAGGCCCACCCATCGTGACGCACAGCCGGAAGCACTGAGCGGTCCCTGTGCGGGTGGTGGGGGGGGAGATTCCCTGAGAGGTTCCCTGCGCTCATAGAGATCTCCCCGAGGCACAGAGGCGCCTCAGGGAGACTGGTTTCAGTGCTAAGTTTGAAATGAAGGTTTGTAACACTTTTAAAACATGTCCCCTCATGTGGCACTATCACATGAGCTGGGACATGTCAAAGGCTAAAAGTATAAATTGTTATTACGTTTTAAAACACTTCATGAAACCTCAATCCGCCCATTGATGAAGTTTCATGAAAAACGGGAAAGCCGCCCTGGGCTCATCACGTGCCTGCCAACCTTAAGATTGGGCGGGCAGCAATCTTAACCATTCTTAACAGGTTTAATGACTTCCTTAAGGGCCTTAGACAGTTTGGCGGGTGCGTAGCTGACATGGCTACGTGCCCGCCGAACTGACAATCCAAATGACACGCAGTGACATTGGGACGAACGCCTGGCATCACTGCACAGGTAAGAGAGTTTTGGATGACATTTTACGCGTCAGCGAGTGGGCCCCGCCCCCGCTCGCCGACGGGAAAATTATTCCCATTGACTTTTAAGCAGACACCAGGCAAAGTGTTTTCGCTTAACGCATTGAAAATAAGGTTCCTTTCACTTTGGTTCCTTGCACACACAGTGGGAGGCTTAAAGGCATTGATCTTACATTGCCTCTGCCCTGCACGCACAAAACTGGTACCGGTTATATCCAGCATATCTCATTGAATGTAAATTCTCATTGTATCACTCGTCCCTTTGATCTCCACCTCTTCTAACAGTAAAACCCTTTTTATAGTACCAACTTTATTAGTAATATAAACGTATTGCTTGGTCTCTGCTAGCTAGGTGCCAGATTTCACTCGCCTTCTTCAATGCTCTATTCAACAAAATGCAAATCTCTTACATCTCAAAACTAGTATACATCAAAGCACTCAGACTAGCTGGCTTTAATCCAATTAAGACACACCCATTAGTGTATCACGGGGAGATGGTTAGATTCTCTCTTGTTGGAGATGACCATTGCTTGACACTTGTGCGGCTGTCATGAAGTGATTAATGTATATAATATTATTGGAAATTTGTTTTAAAAATAAAGGTTCTTTTGTTCTTATTTTGGATTTCCAGCATCCACAGTATTTTGCTTTTATGTTCATTTCCCAAAGAGGGGGTAATCAACCAGCTGTAGAAGTTGGTGGGTTGGGCCTGCTATGGGGCGAGGGGAAAGGGGGCTGAAACAGACGTTGGGTGGGTGCAAGATTCTTAAAAGCCCAGAAAAATTTCCTTTTTCGGAGGCCTCTGGTGATGTCTTTAAGGATCACCAGTTAGGCCTTTCAACTTAGGCCAATCCCCCCATATCAATATCCTGGGTGTTACCATTGACCAGAAACTGAACTGGAGCAGCCATAAACATACTGTGGCTACAAGGGCAGGTCAGAGGCTGTGAATTCTGAGGCGGGTAACTCACCTCCTGACTCCCCAAAGCCTGCCCACCATCAACAAGACACAAGTCAGGAGTTTGATGGAATACTCTCCACTTGCCTGGATGAGCGCAGCTCCAATAACACTCGATAAACTCGATACCATTTAAGACAAAGCAGCCGCTTGAGTGACGTCCCATCCACCACCTTAAATATTCACTCCCTCCGCCACCAATACACAGTGGCAGCAGTGTATACCATCTACAAGATGAACTGCAGCAACTCACCAAGGTCCCTTCCAGTACCATCCAACCCACGACCTCTACCTAAGGATGAGGCAGCAGATGCTTGGGAACACAGTTCCCTTCCAAGCCATATACCACCCTGAATTGGAACTCTGTTTCTGTGCCTTCACTGACACTGGGTCAAAATTATGGGACTCCCTTCCTAACAGTGCTGTGGGTATACCGACACCAAGAGTGCAATGGCTCAAGGAGATAGCTCACCACCACCTTCTCAAGGGCAATTAGGGATGGTTAATAAATGCTGGCCTAGCCAGCAATGCCCATGTCCTGTGAAAGGATGGAAAAAATAAATAATTTTCATGAAACTTCAGTAACAAGGATGAGATTTAACGAGACAAAAATCTCAGAACTGAACTCTGCTGAAGCATCACACTGAAACGCTAACTGGTCTTTTTCACTTTGCTGATTGATCTGGTGTGCCCTTGTAATATTTTCTTTTTCTAAAATTTAAAATACATGAGATCAGAAATGTCTGCTAATGATAATACCAGGCGAACACCAAGTGAGTCTGTATGACATTCCTGTCACAGCTATTAATCAGTAACGTAGAGGGAAGATGGATATGATTTGAAAGTAGTTAAGTGTCATTTACTATTATCATGGCCTGTATTGTTCATCAGGTCCAACACGGGCAAGCAAACCTCCTGCTGATTGCCACCTACCGCCCTCCATCAGCTGATGAATCAGTACTCTTCCATGTTGAACGTTGCTTGGAAAAAGCAATGAGGGGGACAATGGCACAGAATGTACTCTGGAGAGAGTGCAGAGTAGGTTTACAAGAATGTTGCCAGGGTTAGAAAAGTGTAGCTACGAGGAGAGATCGGATAGGTTGGGGTTATTTTCCTTAGAACAAAGAAGGCTGAGAGATGACTTGATTGAGGTGTACAAAATTATGAGGGGAATAGATAGAGTGGACAGAATAAAATTGTTTCCCATGATGGAGAATTTGAGAACCATAGATTCAAGATAAGTGGCAGAAGGTGTCGGGGGGACAAGAGGAAGAACTTTTTTACGCAGAGGGTAGTGGGTGTCTGGAATTCGCTGCCCAAGTTGGTGGTAGAGGCAGAAACTTTAAACTCTTTTAAAAAGTACCTGGATCTGCACCTAAAGTGCTGTAAGCTGCAGGGCTATGGGCTGGGTGCAGGAAGGTGGGATTAGAAAGGGCACCTGGGTGTCCTCGGGCTGGCATGGACAAGATGGGCCAAATGGCCTCCTTCATTCATGTAACTTTTCTATCCTGCTATGCATCTATGGGTGAGGGGCTTCAATGTCCATCACCAAGAGTGGCTCAGTGGCAGCACTATTGACCAAGCTGGCCAAGTCCTGAAGGGCATTTCTGCCACAGTGGGCCTGCAGCAGGGTGATAAGGAAACCATCAAGACCTAACTACCTAATTGATCACAACTTCACCAATCTACCTGTCACAGATGATTCTGTTCATGACCGTGTTGGTAGCTGTAACCACCACATGATCTTTGTGGAGACAAAGTCTCGTCTTCACACTGAAGACACCCTCCACTGTGCTGTGTGGCATTACCATCATGCTAAATGGGACAGGCTTAGAACAGATCCAGCAGTTCAAAATTGGGCAGCCAAGAGGTGCTGAGGGCCGTCAGCAGCAGAATTGTAATCAACCACAATCTGTAACCTCATGGCCCAGCACATCCCCAACTCTACCAATACCATCAAGCCGGGGGATCAACCATGGTTCAATGAGAAGTGTAGGACAGCATTCCAGGAGCAGCACCCGACATACCTAAAAAAGTGGAGTCAGCATGGTGAAGCTATAACACAGGACTACTTGCACTTTAAACACAGGAGCCGCATACGAAAGGCAGAGCTAAGTAATCCCATAACCAACAGATCAGGTCAAAACTCTGCAGTCCTGCCACATGCAGTTGGAATGGTGGTGGACAATTTAAACAATTAATTAGAGGATGAGGATCCACAAATATCCCCATCCTCACTGAGGGGGGGTGCCTAGCACATCAGTTCAAAAGACAAAGCTGAAGTATTCGCAACCATTGTCACCCAGAAGCGCCGATTGGATGATCCATCTCGGCCTCCTCCTGAGATCCCCAGTATCACAGATCCAGTCTTCATCCAATTCAATTCACTTCACATGGTATCAAGAACCGATTGGAAGGAATGTATTTGGCAAAGATTTTGGGTACTGACAACATTCCAGCTGTATTAGTGAACACTTCTGCTCCACAACTATCTGCAGCTCAGCTGCTGTACTAGTACAGCTACAACACTGGCATCGACCCAATAATGTGGAAAATTGCCCAGCTACGTCCTGTCTGCAAAAAACAGGACAAATCCAATCCGGCCAAAAGCTGCCTCATCAGTCTATTCTCAATCATCAGCAAAGCGATGAAAGGTGTCAACAACAGTGCGATCAAGCTGAACTTACACAACAAAACCTGTTCACTGATTCTCAGTTTGGGTTCCACCAGGGTCACTAAGCTCCAGACCTTGTTAGACATGATCCAAAATGGGCAAAAAAGTTGGATTCCAAAGATGAGGTGAGAGCGACTGTCCTTGACTTCAGGGCAGCTTTTGACTAAATGCTGCACCAAACAGCCAATGAGAATTGGGGAAATCTCTCTATGGTTGGAGTCATGCCAGGAAAGGATGATAGCTGTGATTGTTGGAGGCCAATCATCTCAACTCAGGACACTGCTGCAGGAGTTCCTCAGGGTAGTGTCAGGCCAGACCATCTTCAGCTGCTTTAACAATGCTTCTCTCCAACAAGAGGTCAGAAGTGAGATTGTTTGCTGATGATTCAGTGTTCAGTGCCAATTGCAACTCCTCAGATACTGAAGCAGTCCATGTCCATATGCAGCAACACCTGGACAATATCCAGGCTTGGGCTCTAAGTGGCAAGTAACTTTCATGACACACAAGTGCCAAGCAATGAACATCTCCAACAAAAGAGAGAATCTAACCATCTTCCCAAGACATTCAATGGCAATATCATTGCTGAATCCCCCAACATCTTCAGGGTTACCATTGACCAGAAACTGAACTGGACCAGCCATATAAATACTGTGGCAACAAGAGCGGGTCAGAGGTTGGGAATTCTGCAGTGAGGGACTCATCTCCTGACCACCTGAAGCCTGTCCTCTACAAGGCATCAGTCAGAAGTCTGATGTAATACTTTCCACTTCCCAGAATGAGTGCAGCTCCAACAACACTCCATCCAGGACAAAGCAGCCCACTTGATTGGCATGCTATCCACCACCAACTGTCACTCCTTGCACCAATGGTGCACAGTGGCAGCAATGTGCACCAGATACAAGATGCACTGCAGCACCTTGCCAAGGCTCCTTCAACAGCACCTTCCAAACCCCTGACCTCTACCACCTAGAAGAACAAGGGCATCAGACCAATGGGAATATCACCACTTGCAAGTTCCCCTCCAAGCTACACATCATCCTGTCTTGGAACTATAACTCTGTTGCTTCACAGTTGCTGGGTCAAAATCCTGGAATCCTCTTCCTAACAGCACTCTGGGTGTAGCTACACCACATGGACTGCAGCGGTTCAAGACAGCAGCTCATCTACAACTTCTCAAGGGAAATTAGGGTTGGGCAATAAATGCTGACCTTGTTAGCATCGCCCATGTCTCATAAATGCAAAACAAAATATTGGAGAAGTTTGGATCTCAAAAGTCTTGTGAGGTGGTGGAGGTTACAGGACTAGGAAAGTACGAGACCCTGGACGAATTTAAAAACAAGGATGAAAGATCTAAAATTGAGGTACTGCTAGACTGGGAGCCAATGCAGGTGAGCACATAGAAAGATGATGGGTCAGTGGCACTTGTGCAAATTGAGATATGGGCAGTAGAATTGGATGAGCACAAGTTTAAGTAAGGTGGATGATGGGAGCCTGGCCAGGGAGAGCCTTGGACGAGTCAAGTTTAGAGGTAGCAAAGGTGATGTGAATTTCAGCAGAAGTTGAGCTGAGGCAGGGGCAGTCGATATTACAAGAGTAGAAAGTGGGCAGTCTTGGTGGAGCAGATACCTGGTTAGAAGCTCATTCAGGGTCACATGAAGTTTCAATCAGTCTGTTTCAGCCTCAACCCAGTTGCCAGCAAGACGGATGGAGTCGGTGGCCAGGGAAAAGTGTTTGTGGTGAGTATTGAACACAATGGCTTCAGTCCTCCTGATGTTTAGTTAGAGGAAATTTCTGCTCATTCAATACTGGATGTTGGACAAACAGTCCGACAATTTCGAAACGGTGGAGGGGTTGAGAGAGGTGGTGGTGAGACAGAGCTGAGTGGCATCAGCGTAAAGTGGAACGTAACATTCTGTTTTCAAATTATGTTGTTGAAGGGCAGTATATAGATGAGAATTAGAAGGGTCATAGAAACATAGAAAATAGGAGGAGTAGGCCATTTGGCCCTTCGAGCCTGCTCCGCCATTCATTATGATCATGGCTGATATCCAACTCAATAGCCTGCTCCCGCTTTCTCCCTGTATTCTTTGATCACTTTTGCCCCAAGAGCTATATCTAACTCCTTCTTGAAAATAAACAATATTTTGGCCTCAACTACTTTCTGTGGTAGCGAATTGCACAGGCTCACCACTCTCTGGGTGAAGAAATTTCTCCTCATCTCAGTCCTAAATCGTCTCCTCAGACTGTGACCCCTGGTTCTGGACTCCCCCACCATCGGGAACATCCTTCCTGCATCTACCCTGTCTAGTCCTGTTAGAATTTTATAGGTTTCTACGAGATACCCCCTCATTCTTCTGAACTCCAGCGAATATAACCCTAACCGACTCAATGTCTCCTCATATGTCAGTCCTACCATCCCGGGAATCAGTTTGATAAACCTTCGCTGCACTCTCTCGAAAGCAAGAACATCCTTCCTCAGATAAGGAGACCAAAACTGCACACAATATTCCAGGGGTGGCCTCACCAAGCAGCAAGACATCCCTGCTCCTGTACTCGAATCCTCTGGCTATGAGGGCCAACAAACCATTTGCCTTCTTTACCACCTGCTGCACCTGCATGCTTACCTTCAGCGACTGGTGTATGAGGACACCCAGGTCTCGTTGCACAATCCCCTCTCTCAATTTATAGCCATTCAGATAATAACCTGCATCCTGTTTATACTACCAAAGTGGATAAGCTCACATTTATCCACATTATACTGCACCTGCATTGCATTTGCCCACTCACTCAGCTCGTCCAAATCACACTGAAGCATCTCTGCATCCTCCTCTCCCCTGTCAGTAAACTCTGTGTTGGGAGTATTGCTTTCTGCGAATCGGAACTCTGGCCCGTAACTTCTGTGGAGTGGCAGAGTTAAATTGCCACTCCGCTCCCAGCTTATTTACCATGAAATCCAGCCACTCCTTTTCCGCCTGACCTTTCGACTCAGGCCGGGTGAGAATTGTGCAGTACAGCGGGTTCCTGAGGCCTTGTGTCGAGGGCAGGAGAGTCAGAGATAAGGAAGCCACGGCCTCTTTTTACAGCACTAGCTGCTGTAAAGGAGGTAAGTTTAAGGGTCCAGCTATTTGAGAAGCCTGGGCGAAGGTAAGTTTGTAAGGTAACTGGGCAGGTTTCGGGGGTAGGGGGTAGATCGGGTGCTCAGGGTTGGTTGGTTGGGGGAGTGTCATGAAGCTATTAACATATATAATATTATTGGAAACTATTTTGTCTTTTAAGATAGAGGTTTAGTCTGTGAGTGAGTCTTAATTGGATTAAAGGCAGCCAGTTTGGGTGCTTTGATGTGTACTAGTTTTGAGATGTAAGAGAGGTAGAGTGCATTTGCATTTTTTTGAATAGAAAATTCAAGAAGGGGGGTGAAATCTGGCACCTATCTCGCACAGACCAAGCAATATGTTTATTTTACTAATAAAATTGGTACTATGAAAGGGGTTTTATTGTTAGAAGAGGTGGAGGTCAATGGGGCCGGTGATACAATGAGAATTTACATAGAATGAGCTGTGTTGGGTATAACAGACAGCAGTTTTGTGTGTGCAAGGCACAGGCAATGTAAGATCAAAGCAGCTGTAAGCCTACAACTGTCTCCGCAGGAACCAAAGTGAAAAGAACCTCATTTTGAATTTGTGAGGTGTAAATGCTTTGCCTGGTGTCTGCTGAAAGTCTACGGGTTGCTGTTGCCTTAATGCAGATTAGTTTAGGCATTTGTTCAAAGTTATGACAGTAGTAATTTGTAGCCACGTGTATATATTTGACTTGTGTAAATTAATAAATGTCTCATGTATTTTGATATAAAACCCCTCGAGAACTGGTGGTCTGATTCCTGAATTTAGAGCTGCATCTCAAAACATACAAAAATAAAAATATAGGTTATGACAGTTGTTTAAAGTTTCCCTCTGGGATTTTTAAATAACTCAGTTTTACCAACTGCTGGGTCATAATCGGCAGTTTAGTTGGTTGGGGCGGGTTTGGTGGTGGAAGGTGGGGGTAGTTCAGTGGGATGACAGGGGCAGGGACAGGGTCAGTATTATGGTTACCCAGAACTTAGAAGTGGTTTTAATTCTTCTAACTCTTTCGAGGTAACTGTTACTGTAAGACAGTCGGAACCATCCGAAGCTTGCAATTTATGCCATGCTTTCAGATGGTTCCCATTGCCGGCCAATTGCCCAACAGGAGTTTGAACTTCCTGAGCAATTACTGTGCAATCCTTAGGTGGGGACTTCCAGGGGTATAGGGGTGGTGGTGGTAGTGGTGGTGGGGGGGCGCGGGAAGACTTCCCCAGCACGTCCAGTTCCGATGCCCTGGAGCTCAGAAGTTATGGGCTCTGTCCCTTCTCCTCTGATCCCCTCTGTCCTGCAGAGTGCAGATAAAAATGACAAAGTGCAAGCTTGCAGAAATATCCTCAAGTGTTGGAAATCAGCTACAAAGAAGTAAAAACACACTCTCAGAATAAGTCCTGTGAGCAATTGCCTTTCACTTAGGCAAAGAAACGCCTGTCCTCGATCAGTATTTCAAAGCTTTCCAGCCTGTCAATTTCACAGACCCATTAATCCTTCCTTTGCTCTCACCATGTTCACCCTGGTGAGCTTTAAACAGCCCAGGAAACCCATTGCTGGTAGTTAAAGCCAGAATGCAGAGATAAATCTTCAGCCAATTGGTTTTTAACGCAAATAATGCATCGCCCGAACTGTCCCACAGGGGCTTTGCACATGCTTCAGAAACACGACTGGTTAAAGAAGTTGTCACGTTCTTGTTGTGTTCCCAATATGCTGGCATTTTTGCTTCTTTAACAACCCCGTCACCCATTCCAATCTGCACAAATTGACAGCCGTTCTCCAGCCACCCACCCATGAAGTTCAAATTCCCCACTGTATGTTTGCAAATTACAGCCAACCATACACTGATGTTGCAAGTTAAAAATTCTGGATTTTTTTTGATGTACTTACTCAGTCCATTTCTCACATGCTTCAGTTGATGAATAAGTTCTTGAATATGTTCCTTCAGGGCACACTTTGCACACAGTATCTGTGAAATTTGTACCTGTAAAATAAATGTATCAATGTCGGTATCAGATCTTTGGAACTGACTTTGTATTGCTAAGGTCTGTTTCAAATGCAGGCCTTATGCTTGAAATTACCAGCTATAATACAAGGTACATGAAAATCTGTGTAACTTGCAGGTAATGCACCCAAATTCACTCAGTATTGGTCCCTGTAGCCTGAAAGAGTGGCCCAGCAGGGCCATCACCAGAGGCTCCTCTGACCAGTCACCTCAAAATCAGGACCACCATTCCCGTTATTGTCATATGCCAGTTTACTCTCAATTATTTGAAGCTTTTTTGTACTAAAACCACCCGCATTTAAAATAGGGCAAAATAAAACTTGAGGGGAGGTGTAGTATAAGGGTCTGGCACATAAAGGGTTTTTATGTCACCATTACCACAAAATGTTTTGTATTATCATTATTATCAATGATAAAGTTGCCACGTTGCACACCATGTTTTTGGGAAGTTACAGGTGCCCACACAGCCACTCATACATTGTTTCGGTCTGATTATTTTGTGTGCTTAATTATCTCTAACCGGTGTTGGCTTACAGCTTGCACTAAATAATCACTGTAAACATGTTCAATAAAATAATTAGCACCCCCTTAAGATCCAATTATCTTGTGTACTTAAATCTACTGTGTGGGGTTGCAGTTTGCAGTCCATCTTAAGAGGTGAGGACTATATTACTCCTACTCTTCTTACTGGAGGAATTTGGGATATAGGAGGGAGGTCCGTTGTAAAATGGTGGATGTAGTTCGATAGTTCTTAGTAAGTTATTCGTAGACTTAGGTAGTTCAACCAAAAGTATTTATTAACCACTAGTAACTATATATATATATATGTATAGTAAAGGGTCTAATCTAGGAGCTGTCTCCATGCTTGCTTCTACACACAGCTCTGTCCAACACTACACTGGCCTCGAGCTGCGAATCATGTGTCCTCTTACATCATTATGTGGGTGGTACTGTACCCAGTCCCATGTTAACCCTTTATGTGTCAGACCCTTATATACATCTCCGCCGAAGTCTTTATCCAATGTATTTATAAGTTATCCCTGTTTACCCACTGTATTAACAACATTACTACTACCACATCTCTCGTCTTCAAGTCTCTGAGTTCATTGGTTCAGGTGGTCTGGAGGCATTGTAACCCTTCTATATCTTGTTCTCACTACAATCAGAAGAGTGGTAGGCCCTGTCATTGCAGGTCCACCTTGTTGAATTGGAAGTTGTTCTGGAATCGGGGTGTCTTTTCATCATTTTTCCGTTCTTTGACACTGAATCGCTCTTTGCTGATTCCACAGTTGTAGTGACAGAAATTAGTTGGTTTACCCTGTTCTTTACGGGGCAAAGGAATTCACGGCTCATCTCTACAGTGTTCTTTCCTTTCCTTCCTTCATGTGGCTCGCCATGACACATGTTGGGACAGAAGATGGCCCTTCCTGTTGTGAGGGTGTGATTGGTATTAAGCTCACCTTTTCGCTTGGCAGCATGTTGTGATCAGTGGATGGCTGCTATTATTCTCCAACATCGTCCATGGCACTGTCATGCTGGCTGGGGATTGCAGCGTCGCCTTTGTGGCCTCCGAGTTTATCTGACCAACAGAGTCAGAGCCAGAGGTTGAGGCTCTTCTCGCTGCTGGTTGCTCTCTTGATTATCATCCACTCCAGGTGCTGTGGTAACCATATGAGTGGTTGGCTGCTCTGACCAATGAAGGGCTTCTGGTACCTGCACAGAAAGTGGACAAACCAGCTGTGCAAAGAGAGAAGACAATTCAGAGATGAAGGCCCAGTCGAGAGAACCTTTCTTGTTGGAGTGCTTGGGAAATTGCAGTTCTGTATAATTTATGACAGATGTTGTCTTGACATCTTCTGCTGTTTTGAGGAGATTTAGGGCTACACAGGCATCTCTGCTCAGGACAGAAAAAGAATGGTTACAGATGACGTAAATTAGCTCGAAGGTTTGATTGGCACCATAACTTAATGGTTCCAGAATTACGCCTATGACCGGAAGTCGGATACCTCTGGGCCCATAAAGTGGTGTGTCTGTTGTTCTTAGCCAGGGGTCTCTCAGCCACGGTTCTTTGCCCAAAAGGATGGTAACATTGGTTTGTGAGATTAACCGAGATGTCTGCATTCCAGAATGAAAATCCAGGATCTTTGACCTGACCCAAGAAGCATGGTTGTGTGTCCCTTTGGTGTGCTGTCTTGACCTCATGAATCATCTTGCAATCCTCTGTGTTTTGATGTTTTAGCTTTGCACATTTTTCCAATGTGTCCTTTTCAGTTGCATTGAAAGCATTGGGCTGAAATTGCTGGACATTGATCATGCCTATGGGGCCGCTTTGCTCCACAGTGCTGGCATAGTTGCTCTACTACTCAGTTAGGGTATTGTTTCCCTTGGCTTGGAGTATCCCTGTTTCTGTGCTGTTTCTCTAGCTGGACAGTGAGGTTTACTTTGTACCACGGTTTACTTTCTCCTCTTAATATAGATCTGTGCTCAAATAGATTTCAGATTGCTTGATAAGGGTCAAATCTTCCTTCATTTGAAGCATGTCTGAGAGTACATTGTCCGCTGCTCCTACACTATTGTATCTCAGATTAGCTCAGATTTCACATCACCGTAATCACGGCCTTCGGCCATCTGTACAGCTCATTAATGAAGGAGACAACAGATTTGCCTGGACGCTAGACATGTTTGTTAAATTTTGCTCTTTCAAGGATTCTGTTACTTCAGATGTTTGAAAAATGTGTCAAATGGTTTTCAAACTTCATCAAATTATGCAGATGATTCATTTATTCCTTATCTAGCTATTATATCATTGGCTATCAGGCCTACCGAATAAGGCAGTGTGTTAACTTGTTCAGCTTCTGTCTTTTTATCCAAACCTGAAGCAATCCTGTGTCTAAGGAATGTCTTTCTCAAGTTTCCCAATTTTGTGATTGATCTGGGCCTTGGATAAATCCAAGGAAGAGTAAATTTCTGCTTCATGGTTAAATATTTTTAAATGCAGGTTCAGCTTCAAGAGGTTTCCGAAAATCCAAGATGGTGCCACTGTATGCTTCTGTGCAAAGGGTTTTTCGCATTTGCTGGTTTTGGCAGGCTCCTGCAGTCATGGTGATCGCAATCTCAACATTTAGATTTTTTGAACAATGGCTGCTTGGACAAACTAGTTAAAGTGCTCCCTGCTTTAGTATTATGTTTTTGGGTTGTTGAATTGTCGAATTCCGGCTTTTGCTTGGTTGTAAAGCTGCCTACTCAGTCGTGATTAATCTTTCATTTTTTTTTTCTTTTAGAAGTGGGCTTGGCTGTGGCGGCATAATTTAGGCACAGAATCAGGAATCGGGTTTCTCTCACTGTGATTTAAATGGCAATTTCTGACCACTGCAATATTTAAACTTCTTCAGGACTTGTTTAGTCCAGGAATTTTTAAATTTTTGGCCCATCCCCACTAGGTCTGCTGACTCTGCATCTCTGGGTTTTGAAACTGGGTTTCCATGGGATCCCGTGCAGTCTTTGGCTGCAGTGAAGAGTTTTATTTCTGCCCTCAGCTTCCAAATATTCTATGGAGCTTTTCTCTGGTGATTTCCATCTGCGCTTTCGCTTCTTGAGCTTTTCTGCCGGTCAGAATGCTTCTTTGATTTTTTTCCTTTGGTGTTCCAGGATTTTAATTTTCTTCTGCAGTCTTTGCAAGGTTTTGGGTTCTTCCATTCACCGTCACCATGTTGTAGGATGTTGGGTACAGCTCAGTAACTCTTAGTAAGGTAATAATAGTCTTAGGTTGTTCAACTGTCAGAATTTATTAACTACTAGTAACTATATACATGTGTACAGTAAAGGGTCTAAGCTAGGAACTGTCTCCATGTTTGCTTCGACACACTGTTCTGTCCAACACTGCAATGACCTCTAGGTGTGGGTCATGAGTTCTCCTACATCACTATGTGAATGGTACTGTACCCTGTCCCACATAAACCCTTTATACTACACGGTGCAGACAGCAGGAATAAAGCTGTCAAAAGCTCTGCCACCAATGGTGGGAAAATGGGAGGGAGAGTTGTCCAGGAGGCTGGAGTCAGAGGGTTGTCAGGTTCATGAAAGGATCTGTGGCTGGAAGTAGTTACAAAGGTAGGGATGTGAAAATCCATGGAGGGATTTGAGGATGAAGCCAGTGATTTTAAATGGGATCTGTTGTCTAACAGGGAAGACGTGCAGGTCGGTGAGCAGAGATGATGGGGTGATGGTGTGGACAGGAATGCGGTGAGCCCAGGTTTCAGGCAAAATTGAGTTTTGGCCAGTAAAAGGCAAGTGATGAATTAGGCAAAGGGAGCCTAAATCCTTATGGCCTAATAATAGGTGAAAAATGTTCCATAGGATGAATTAGTGCATCTGAAGATAGGCCTAAAGGGCTGAATTTTCACTTTTGAGGCACAAAATAAGAGCTGGGACTATTTCCAGATCTCAAACCAGCCCAAAGAGGGCAATGTTGATCTGAAATGTTGACAAGCCCCCTTAATTGACACTGGGACTGATTTCCTATCCAATTAAGGGCAGCTGGCAGGCACTCGAAGCTGGATTGCCAGAGGCCTTCCAGCTTCAGAGATGCGCCCGGTTGCAGTGCAAGTTAAGCAATTATTGAGCCTAACAGCCTGTCTGCCTTGTGGGGGCGGGTAGTCTTCCAGTGCCCTGAACCCACATCGGCCATAATGGCTGACGTCAGGAAGGGGGTCAGGAAGCCAGCACGCTAGCCAGCCACGTAATTTTTGTGCCCCATTCGCCTTCATTCCCGATGTCAGCAGGGCCCAAAAATCCAGCCCAGAGACTGTCCCAGATTTGTCCATGATCCTTATTGGAATAAACCTGACAAGCTGCAGGTGCCAATCAGGTGTCCCAATGCAGATTGCCTGTCTGGGAACAAGCTCCCTCTAGTTATATCAAATTTGGTTTGTTTCCCTAGTCCTGCCCATAATCAAATCCATCAGACCAATAAAAGGTCAAATGACACTTTAGGATCAAGTATATGGCAACCAGCCTTCGTACCTGATTGTCCATCCTCTGCTGCTACTATCCTAAGGGATATAGTGGAAGAAAGTCATGCATATTATCTTCTACAAGACAGGATTAAGTAATGAAACATAAGGAAATCTGACACCATACCTTTCTCTTTAACTCCTTCACCTGGAGGGCATGTTTTGTGCTTTCTACCCAGCTGGCAGGGTTTGTCTATGCAGTAATAACCTTCTCTTGGTTCACATACTGTATTTTGTGTAGAGGTACATTCACGTTTAACTTGAAGCCCAAGCTCTATAAATAGAAAACATGATAGAAATGAAATATGAACTACTTCACTTTATACCTCCTTATGAGGTACACAATGGATACAAAACATGAAATAGCGAAGGCTTCTCTTTTAAGATTAGAATCTAGAGGATTGATTTTGACTTTTGGGTGACCAACTGGGTGGAGCGCATCAGCCAATCATCCAATCTAATGAAGAAGAGGGAACCATGATTCGGAGCCCCCAGACTTGTTGACATGAGCCAGCAAGTTGTGATCTTTAATGAGGGGGCGTGGATTGGGGGCCAATCTCAGTCGCAAAGTTCCTGCTTTTCCAGTAACTTGTTCTCATTGTTTCTTTATTGTCATGTTACTATTTTGCACATTCCTTTCAAACTTTTTCCCCTTCCTTCACACAGAGACTTTGACTGACGATTTTCTGGTTCATATTTTTCAGTTAACATTTTTAATGTTTTCCTCAGATTCATGAGTGCTTTTTTATAGATCAGTTTTTTTAAAATGATATATACTGAGTGTCTTGGCTTTCAATTACAGGAGGAGATTAAGAATGGGAAAATTTTGATTTGGCTCATTTGTGGCTGCATTTAGCTCCTTCCATTTCTTGTTAACAATCCTTTCAGCATTCCTTTCTTACAACTTTGTTGACAGCTACAGAAAACCTTACTTAGTTCTATAGGAACATAAGAAGGTAGAACAGGAGTAGAAATTGAACCTTTTCAATTGAATTATGGCTTATGTTCCTCCACATCATTTACCCCTCTTTGCTCTCTATCATTTTGATACCCTTACCAAAAATCTATCAAATTCAATCTTGAAAATTTCAACTGACCTAGAACCCAGAGACTTTCAGGAAGGCAGTTCCATATTTCCACTATCCTTCATTTGAAAAAACTGCTTTCAAATTTCACCCTTAAATGGCTGAGTTCTAATTTTAAGATTACACCCCTTGTTTTGGATTTTCACCCCATTTGAGTTTCTCCGTATCTTGTCAATTAAATCCCTTTAAGTTTTTAAAGAGCTTGATTACTTCAGCCCTCAGAACTAAGCTCATGGGAATTCAAACGGAATTCATGAAATTTGTACTCACAATTTATTTTTTCCCTTTAATTTCTAATATAATTCTGATGAATCTGTGCTGCACCCCCACCAAGGCTAATGTCCAAGGTCATCCCCAATAGTTCAGTACTGTAATTAAATGCCCCAAGCAGTCTGGATTATATTGCATTAGCTCATTTCATCCTTTCTCCTCACCGTCCAAGGGCCCAAACACTCCTTTCAAGTGGAGCAGCATTTCACTTGCATTTCCCCTAACTTAGACTACTGCATTCGTTGCTCCCAATGCGGTCTCCTCTACATTGGAGAGACCAAACGCAAACTGGGCGACCGCTTTGCAGAACACCTGCGGTCTGTCCGCAAGAAAGACCCAAACCTCCCTGTCGCTTGCCATTTTAACACTCTACCCTGTTCTCTTGCCCACATGTCTGTCCTTGGCTTGCTGCATTGTTCCAGTGAAGCCCAACGCAAACTGGAGGAACAGCACCTCATCTTCCGACTAGGCACTTTACAGCCTTCCGGGCTGAATATTGAATTCAACAACTTTAGATCTTAAACTCCCCCTCCCCCCATCCCCACCCCGTTTCTCCCCCCTCCCTTTTTTTTCAATAATTTATATAGATTCTTCTTTTCCCACCTATTACCATTATTTTTAAATCTAAAAATAAAACTTTGTTAGTCTTTCCACCCCACCCCCACTAGAGCTGTACCTTGAGTATCCTGTCTTCCATTCTTAATTAGCACTTTTCTTAGACAATATCACCACCTTCAACACCTCTTTGATCCTTTTGTCTGTGACATCTTTTGATTATCTGCTCCTATCACTGCTTGCTTATCTCCACAATCACCACACCCTCAACTTCTCTCTCCCCCCGCCCCCCCACCTTAGACCAGCTTATATTTCACCTTTCTCCTAACTATACTCAGTTCTGCCGAAGGGTCATGAAGACTCGAAACGTTAACTGATTTCTTCTCCACCGATGCTGCCAGACCTGCTGAGTTTTTCCAGGTAATTCTGTTTTTGTAACTGAAAGGATGAACTGGTATCATGTCCACAGGCAGAAGACTCAGCAACTGCTCCCATTCCTCTACAACACAGATGTGTGTCCTGCCTGAAAGGAGGTCCTTTGTTCATTGTCTGCTGATGCTTCATCCTGAGCACTTTTTGGGTCGTTTTTTTGTCAGTGGTGGTTTGTCATTGCCTTCCACTCTTCCAAGCCTACTGCAGCCAGAACAGGAGTTGAACCCATACTGTTGCCATTATTCTGAACCACACACTAACCACATAAGCTAACCAACCACCTTCCTCTGCTACATTAAATGACAAAAAAACAAAGAACTAAGAAAAATACAGCATAGGAACAGGCCCTTCGGCCCTCCAAGCCTGCACCGATCATATTGCCCGTCAACTAAAACATTTTGCACTTCCAGGGTCCGTATCCCTCTATTCCCATCCTATTCATGTATTTGTCAAGCTGCCTCTTAAACACCACTATCGTACCTGCTTCCACCACCTCCTCTGGCAGCGAATTCCAGACACTCACTACCCTCTGCGTAAAAAACTTGCCCCGCACATCTCCTCTATAGCTATCTCCTCTCACCTTAAATCTATGTCCCCTAGTAATTTACTCTTCCACCCTGGGAAAAAGCTTCTGACTATCTACTCTGTCCATGCCACTCATAATTTTGTAAACTTCTATCAAGTCGCACCTCAATCTCCGTCGCTCTAGTGAGAACAATCCGTGTTTCTCCAACCTCTCATCATAGCTAATAACCTCCAGACCAGGCAGCATCCTGGTAAACCTCCTCTGCACCCTCTCCAACGCCTCCATATCCTTCTGGTAATGTGGTGACCAGAACTGCACGCAATATTCCAAGTGTGGCCTAACCAAGGTTCGATACAGCTGCAGCATGACTTCCCAGCTTTTATACTCAATACCCCTGCCAACGAAGGCAAGCATGCCATATGCCTTCCTGACTACCTTATCCACCTGCGTTGCCACTTTCAGTGACCTGTGGACCTGTACACCCAGATCCATCTGCCCGTCGATGCACTTAAGGGTTCTGCCATTTACTGTATAATTCCTGCCTGTATTAGACCTTCCAAAATGCATTACCTCGCATTTGTCCGGATTAAACTCCATCTGCATTTCTCCACCCAAGTCTCCAACCGATCTATATCCCGTTGTATCCTTTGACAATCCTCTTCACTATCTGCAACTCCTCCAACCTTAGTGTCGTCTGCAAACTTACTAATTAGCCCAGTTACATTTTCCTCCAAATCATTTATGTATACTACAAACAGCAAAGGTCCCAGCACTGATCCCTGCGGCACTCCACTAGTCACAACTCTCCATTCAGAAAAGCACCCTTCCACTGCTACCCTCTGTCTTCTATGACCAAGCCAATTCTGTATCCATCTTGCCAACTCACCTCTGATCCCGTGCGACTTTACCTTCTGTACCAGTCTGCCATGAGGGATCTTGTCAAAAGCCTTACTGAAATCCATGTATATAACATCCACAATTGGGTACACTTCCTGCAGATGTAGTTGTCCGCGACACTTGAAGCATCACAGATTTCCCACATCCCACAGGTGAAGCATTTCACCCCAGCAGAAGAGGACTCGGCTGTCATGGCCCCTTCCTCTCAACAGATTGTTTCCTTTATGAATAGTGACTATTTGGGTGACGGTCAGGAGAGTTAATGGCACCGGCACAACCACATACCAGCATAGGTCAGCATTCTTGGCAAAGGAGACAACAGAAAAAGTGTGCTTGTCTAACAGGAAATGTGATAAATGTAACTGACATTTAATCTGATCACACCAAACTCCAAAACAAGGTTTTGGTCACAGGAAATTCTACATCAGATTTGAAGTTGAACTGTACGATTTCATCATTGATATAGTCAGAAACTCCCTCCCCAACAGCACTGTGGGTGTACATACACCACAGGGACTGCAGCAGTTTCAAGAAGGCAGTTCACCGCTATCTTCTCAATGGCAATTAGGGATGGGCAATAAATGCTGGACTAGCCAGTGAAGTCCACGTCCCATAATTGAATAAAAAATAGATTATGGATCTGTAGCTCACCAACAAGGTCCAGGAATATTATTTGAATAAAATTTGTGGTACTATAGAACTGCGCAAGTAAAGGCTTCCGGCACTGTCTATCCCCTGCGAATAAATGTATCTGTTAGCATCACCCGGAGCAGCGCTGCATGCATGAGATTTTCCACTGTTTGTTCAAGAGTAGTGAGAGCAAACCCAGTTAAGGAAAATCTTGAACAATGATGTTTTGTTAAACCATAGCATTTTTAAACAATTGCTCGATAACTGTTCCTAAGAAAATACTCAATCTACAAAACTGATTTGAACATAAGAAATAGGAAAGGAGGCCATACCGTCTCATGAACCTGCTCTACAATTCAGTAAGATCAAAGCTGATTTGATCTTGGCCTCAACTCCACTTTCCAGCCTGTTCCCCATAACCCTCGACTCCCCTATAGTTCAAAAATATGTCTATCTGTGCCTTGAATATATTTAACCAGTCAGCCTCCACAACACTCTGGGTAAAATAAATGTGACTGTGATGTTTACCTTGATCACAAGCTGCACAGTTAAAACATTTCTCTAACCCATTAGGATGGTCGATATATTCTCCAGTTATACATGGTTTACATATTGTACCAAATTCTGTCGTGCAATGACTGAACACTTTCGTGCCTGCAAAACAAAAACATATGTGTAAGTCAGATGCGAAATTACAAAACTTATACTGCTCCCAGAAAACTGTTGACAGAAAGGATTCTGCTGCAAAAAGCTATGAAATTGAAATGAGAACCTTTATTATTTTTAGACAGCAATTACAGAAGTTCAGAAAAAACAGGGAAATTATAGGATAATCAAGGGGTTTACTCATGTAAGGGCATAAAGTTTGGGTACTTACCCATTAGATATCAGGAGTAAGTGAAGTTTTAATAACGTAATATATCTTTAAGCTGTTGCTGCAATTTCACATTCTTTGGGTGCTTTTCCATACTTGTTAAAAGTCTCAATAGTCTTCAGGGAGTTGTCTGGCTGGTGCTGAAGTACTTTATTGATGACTTAATGGCTTGTGCTCAAACCAATTTCACCCAGGGCAGGATGAGCTGCTAGCAGAGGGAGGAGGAGGAGGGCTAGAAGACATCTCAGCAGAAGGCCATATCCGCAGAGGGTCTTTAAAGAATAGATTTACTGCAGAACAGATGTCTGGAGTGCTGTGAACCCCTGGAAGCCCCTTTCACTTTGGTATTAAGAGCCATGATGGCAGCAGGCTGAGCTTCCATCTCAGCAAGCTGTTTGCATGATAACAGTCTCAGCTTCCACTGCAGCACTCGAGAGTGAATGTATGCTGCTTGTGCTGTAATGAAAGCCTAGACACTGGCCGTCAAATGCAGCATATTTGCTGGTTCCACAAGTGTGTTTGTTAAGGTGCCCTTCCATTCCACCTTTGAAAGTGTGAGTTCCAAGCTCTGTGGAATGCCCTGTGTCAAGTTGGTGCTGGACTCCTTCATAGTCCTTAACACAGAATGCAGGTATTCCTGCAGGTAGCCTGGCCTATCTAAAGTCCTCACCTGAGTCCTCTGCTGTAGAAGTAGTGTGCAACTTTATAACATTTGAAGATATACTTGCTAATCGTGACAACTTGTGTGAGAACATTAAACTACTTCCTGCACTGCAGCCAGGTCCTTGGGACTAGATTCCTGGCATTGACCTCGTCTGTTCCCTTTTGTCACTGCTTTCTGAGTATGTACCTGGAAGGCTTCCGGCACCTCCCCCAAACCCCCCTTTAGGGTACAGAACTTCTCTTTTTTCTTTCATCTCTTCCACCAAGACCTCCAGTACAGCATCTGAAAGCCTTAGTCCATGCTCTCTCCTCTTGCCAGCCATTGTTGATTCTGACATCGTGCAATATTTAGAATGATTGCAGCACCACCAGCAGGTACAACGCCCTTCCCCTTTAATCTCCTGCGTGTTTTAGTGAGGATTCTTCAATCTGATTGGTTGACCCTTGTGTTTTTTTCTCCTACTCAGATGCCTGATTACAGCAACCCTCTGCTCAAAGGACGGCAAAAACTTTAATGCAGCTGTCAGCGAGGTGAACGGCTCATTGAAAAACATGGAGTAGCCAATATACTAACAGGAGTATTAAAACATGAAACCTCAGTCAGCATTTTCTGCACAGCCACAGCCTGGTCTTATTTATGATTTAAGTAAGTAAACCTGAAAATGAATATTCCACAGTTTATTCTGGTAAAATTAGAAACAATTTTACATACAAATACCATTGGGTAGGTGTCATTCAAAAATATAATCAACAATACAACTATTAATCAGAGCTTTAAATACTGAAACAATTAATGACCTGTACAATTATGAGAAGCTGAAATGTTTTACAGAAAAATTAAAACACATACCTTAATTAATATTTAAGAAGGGGAAACAGGCGCCATATGTCTCATACAATAGGCAACAGACACTAATAGAAGAACATTTAATCATGTAGCACTTTCAAAAGTTAAAGAAAATGACCACATTTCTTGTGGGGTAATGACAATTGTTTAAAATAGAGGCCATCACTTACCTGGTGAACACATCGAGCAGCACTGTCCATTAATGGTATACTCGCCTGGGCCACAACAGACCACGACTTGTAGGTAATGAACCAATAGGAGGATGAAACAAATCTGAAAAAATAAGTGAATTGTCATGCACTTTCATTGCTATATTTTACTTTGTGTCCATTTTCCCCTTCAACAACAACAACTTGTACTTATTTAACACTTTTAACATAATAACATGGTCTCAAAGCGCGTTATAGAAGTTTTATAAAACAAAATGTGACACTGGGCCACATAAAGAGATAATATGGTAGATGACCAAAAGTTTAGTCAAAGGGGTAGGTTTTAAGGAGCATCTTAAAGGAGGAAAAGAAAGGTCGAGAGACTTAGAGGTTTAGTGAGGGAATTCCAATGCATAGAGCCTTGCCAACTGAACGCATAGTCACCGATGACGGAGTGATCAGCTTTCCAATTCGATACTGATCTTCCTTCAGTAAAGTAGTACAGGCTGAGCTGTGGAATTCTCCATCCCCATCAAAGCTGACCATCAGTGAGAATTAAACACTTTCAGTCAGAAGATTCGTCCCAGCTGATTTTTATTATGAAGTGCTTGGAAGAAAAGCCTAACAGAGCATACTACAATGTTTATATGTGATTAAAACGATGGGATCGGGAACAATAACCTTGAGAAGGAAGGAAAAAGCAATTTATGCAACTGGAAAAAGCTTTCGTAATGAATTACTGGACAGACAACAGAGTATGGATTAATTTTTAAAAACATGTTTTACATTGTTCTACAGGCTCTGCACTGACAGTTAAAAGAAGGCACAGATACTCTGTTATCACTAAAAGAATAAAGACCTTTTCATGCAGATGGTCAGCAAAACCTACTAGGTATTCAACAAGATCTGAACAATTGAAGTAGTTTATAAATATTTTTTGTAAATAAAACACTTTTGTGCTTGGCGATAAACAGTATTTTATAAGTACATAGACAATTCCTATTAATTTAGAGTCATTTTATTCAAATTACTGGATTTGTTTATATGTTTTAAACCCCAAATCCGTTCTGATTAAAAGAAAATTTCATAGAAATGGAATATTTTAGGTGTAAAAATTGGCTCACTGATAAATCAAGAATACTAAAAAATAAAAACAAGTTTATGCATTTTAACTGTTTGTGGCAGTTCCTGAATCCTGATTGGTAGCTTTGAAGAAAAAAAAAGCAATTTGACTTGTTAACTACTATTTCAAGATTGGTAAGTTTTCCTAACTATGTACATGCGTATGAATCTGCATGGCTAATTGAGCAGGTAGTGAGTGATTACCAGGTATTTGTAGCTAGGTATAACCAGAGAATACCCCGAGTACTGCTAGGTTGGTGACACTGCTATTGTCATCTATCGTGGTAAGAAAATAACTCCGCTAACGTAAGTAAATTTGCACCCTGACAATCAGATATTACAGCAACATATTTAAAATAGCAGCATAATTAGCTAAAGTTCCAAATTTTACTAAGAAATTCAATTGTTTAACAGCTAACCAGATGGAAACTCCAAACAAAGAAGAACTAATGGCTTTGTCAATTGGTAGCACTCTCGTATCTAAGTCATAAAGTTCCATTATAAATATCAAGGCTAGCTCAGTGCAGCACTCCCTAATCACTATTAGAGATGCTGTCTACTGGATGACACGTTAAACCGAGGCCCTGTTTGCCCTCTCAGGTAGATGTAAAAGATCCCATGGCACTATTTTGAAAAACAGCCAATGGGCCGTAAATTCCGATGGAGTGGCAATTGAGTCGATTGCCACTCCACTCAAAAGTTCTCACCTTGAAATTTCCGCGATCCTATCTTGTTTGACCTTGTGACTCAGGTCGGGCGTGATCTGGGCAGTGCAGTGTGTCTCTGGGGCCTTGCGTCAAGGGCTGTGGAGTTGCAGGTAAGGAAGCCAAGCCCCCTCTTTTACTGCACTAGCTGGTGTAAACCAAGTAAGTTTAAGGCCAGGTTTAAAGGTCATTGTCAAGCTAGGAAGAAGGGAAATATATATGGTAAGAGTTTTAGGGTTTCGGATTTGGGGGGCGGGGGGTATGTTTCGAGTTGGGCAGGGTTGGGCCTTGGGAGGGTTGGAGATGTTGGGTTAGGTCGGGCGGAGGCAAGTCGGGTTGGGGGGGGCATTGTCAGGTAGGGTGGCGGGGTTGTCGGGTCAGATGAGATGTCAGGTTGTGTTGCGGGGGGAGTTTAGGTCTTGGTGGGGTGGAGGGTTGTTGAATTGGCTAAGCTTGGTGGGTGGGGGGTCGGGGGGAGGTGTTGGGTCAGAGTGGGCCTGGGCTGTGTCAGGTTGGATCGAGCCTGGAAGGGAGTGGGGGTGGGAGGAGGGGAGTTGGATCTGGCTGGGCAGGGGGAAGGGGGGTCCCGTTGGAGGGAGGAAGAGAAGAATCCCCATGGGAGTGGGGGGGTCCCTTGGGGGGTTGTGGGAATCCCATTGGTTGTGGGGGATTGGTGGGAGAGTCCCATGGGGGCATTAGTTGGGGGCTGGGGGACTCCATTGGGGACGTGTAGTCAAGGGCTTGGGGGAATCCCATGGATGGAGTCCTCTAGGAGGGGGTAGTCACGGGTGGGCATGTCCCGGGGGGCGGAGGGTAGTCAAACGGTGGATGAGTCCCATGGGGGATGTAGTCAGGATGTGCAAGGGGTCCCTTGGGGTTTGGGGTTGTGGGGTTACTCTTGTGGGATTCAGTGTGGGTCTTTACAAGTTACTCAGAGGCCAGAGTTTGTTTTAATTCTTCTAACTATTTCTGGGTAACTATTGCTGTTACACAGTCGGAACCATCCTAAGTTTGCAATTTAAATCGCATTTTCAGGTGGTTTCCAGTGCAGAGCAATTGCCCATGGGAGGTTTGCATTTCCCAGGCAATTACCATGCATCTTTGGGGTACCCCCCCCTCAAAATACAATACCCTAGAGTTCGGAAATTACAGCCCAGTATTTATCCCTCAATCAACACCACAAAAGCAGATTATCTGGTAATTATCACATTGCTGTTCAGGGGGGCTTGCTGTGTGCAAACTGGTTGCTGCATTTTCCATATGACAGAATCACAAAATTGTTAGGAAATAGAGATATTTGAAGTAACTTACGTTTGTATTTGTGGGTGTTAGGAATGAACTTCAGCTTTAATGTTTCAGTTTGATTTGTATTTCTGTATTTGTGTTTTGAGAAAAGGTCAAATTGAGTTTTAGTCTCGCTTTAAAAGGTGCTTGCATTTCTGATGAGAGTTTTATGACTTAAGAAGTTAAGCAAACACAAGGGTAGAAAAATAACAGTGTTGTTGCCTAGCAATAGGGGTCCAGAGAGGTAGGTCCCTCCCACAGACACACACAGAAAAGCTAAAAACCCAGCAGTTTTGAGTTCAATTGTTTTGAAGATAGCTGCCAGGCAGAAGCAGCCTAGAAGGAACAGATCCCAAGTCCCAAGCTAAAATCAATTGAAAGTAGTTACCAGAGGAGAGCCTGGAGCAAAAGAGACAGATAGCAAGTCCCTAGCTAAAGAAAAGACCCCAAAGTCCAGAGGAGTGAAACAGGAGGAAATCCCAAGCAGACCTTCTGGTCAAAAGGAAGGACAGGAACCTCAGAAAGGTCCTGTTAGGTGAAGTTAAGAGTGAGGGGCAGCGAAAGGCTCCAAGCTTCAGGCTTAAATAGATAAAGGCTTCAGAAGTCAGAAGGTTCAAAGAGACAATAGAAGGTTGGTAACTCTTTGCTATGGGCATGTGAAGCAGTGGTACCATTGATGGCTGAGTCGGTGAGAGAGAGTGCGTGGAAGACAGCTTGAATGCATCTGGTAACCCAGGGGAGAGGAACATCAGAAGAAGAGGTCGAAACCCTGGAGGTGAACCTTTCCAGAAGGCGTCACAGAGAAAGCGTCGGTTTGGGAGAAGATTCCAAAGTGAGTTTTTCGAGAATGGAGATTGGAAACCCTCATGTGAAATATGGTTTTCAGTGAGACTGGTTGGCTCATCATGTGACAAGTATTTGGGAGGAGTTGATGAGAGCTCCATTGTATCTGGTTGCAGTGGCATCTGTCACTTGATTTCAGAGCGTGGTGTGTCTGACCACAGATCGCCATAGATTTACATGGCCTCTGCATTTACTGTGAACATTAAAGTATAAGTTAGCCTTTGTAACTTGTGTTATCCTTATGAATCAGTATATACCTGTAAAGGTCTAGTTGTGGGTGAAGGAGTATTGTAATATTGTTCATCTTTTCTTGTTGAATAAATGTTTTATTCTTTTGTTAAAAGTTTATCAGCTGACTCCTGTGTCTCTGTTCAGTAGCTACTCTCCACGTATCTGAACAAACAAATTAAAAGTTAGGATTTATCAAGCTGGGTTCCACTCTGGGATTAGGCTTGTCCAGAGGTAACCTCAGCTGGGATCATAACAGAATTGTTATGGTGCAGAAGGAGGCCATTTGGCCCATCACATCTGCACAGGCTCTCCAAATGAGCATTATGACTTAGTGCCATTCTCCTGCCTATTCTCTATACCCCTGCACATCGTTTCTATTCAAATAATCGCCTAATGCCCTCTTGAATGTCTCGATTGAACCTGCCTCCACCACACTTTCAGGCAGCATTCCAGACTCGAACCACTCGCTGCATGAAAGTTTTTTTTCACATTGTTTGCATGATGGATAAATGCTATATTGACTGGCAACGTAATGTTCTTGGAATATAATGAACTCTTATTAATGTAAATGAATTTCTGAAAGGAACCAGCAAGATTTATTTTCACTTTTACTGATAATAGCTTTATATTTCCAAGGAAGAAAATTCAAATTTTCTACTGCATTCGCTGCTCCCGATGCGGTCTCCTCTCCATTGGGGAGACCAAACGCAGACTGGGTGACCGTTTTGTGGAACACATTTGGTTTAGTCTGGAAGCATGACCCAGACATTAGTCATGAAGCTATTAATGTATATAATATTATTGGAAAACATTTTTATTTTAATATAGAGGTTTAGTCTGTGGGTGTGTCTTAATTTGATTAAAGCCAGCTAGTCTGGGTACTTTGATGTGCACTAGTTTTCATATGTAAGAGAGATAGAGTGGATTTGCATTTTTTTGAATAGAGCATTCTAGAAGTGGGGTGAATTCTGGCACCCAGCGAGCAGAGGCCAAGCAATATGTTTATGTTGCTAATAAAATTGGTACTATGAGAGGGGTTTTATTGTTCAAAGAAGCTGGTGATTCAATGAGAATTTACATTTAATGAGCTGTGCCAGGTATAACTTCATCAGTTTTGTGTGTGTAGAGCAGAGGCAATGTGAGATCAAAAGCAGCTGTAAGCCTCCAACTATCTCCACAGGAACCAAAGTGAAAAGAACCTCATTTTGAATTCGTACGGTGAAAATGCTTTGTATGGTGTCTGGTTAAGTCTATGGGTTGCTAATGCCTTAATGGAGATTAGTTTGGGAATTTGTTAAAAGTGATGATCGTAGTAATTTGTAGCCATGTGTATATATTTAACTATAAATTTGTGTACGTTAGTAAAATGTTTAATTTAGCTTAATATAAAACCTCTCAAACTGGTGGTATGATTCCTGAATTTAGAGTTGCATTTCAAACGTAACACTTAAAATTATAGGATATGACAGTTGTTTAAAGTTTCCCTCTGGGATTTTTTTTTAAAGAGCTCAGCTTTACCAACTGCTCGGTCATAACACCTTCCTGTCGCTTGCCATTTCAACACACCATCCTGTTCTCATGCCCACGTATCCGTCCTTGGCCTGCTGCAATGTTCCAGTGAAGCCCAACACAAAGTGGAGGAACAGCACCTCATCTTCCGATTAGACACTTTACAGCCTTCCGGACTTAACATTGAGTTCAACAACTTCAGACCGTGAACTCGCTCCGCTATCTTCACCCCCTTTTTAATCCCCTTTCTAAAAAATTTATTTTTATTTTTCATCCGCTTATTTTCATTTTTATTCATATATTCATTGTTTTATCCCCTTTTAATCCCATTTTCTATCCATTTTCTCCAACCACCGCCCCCTTTCCCCATCCCACCTTCAAAACAGCCATCTGTTACTTGTTCCATGTTGTTCTTTCACAGAGTGCTTACCCTTGTAACTATTAACACATTCTGCTTACTTACCTTTATGCCACTAATAGCACCTTCTTTAGACCTTACCATTCCCTTTCTTTGTCAATTACCCCTTCCCACCTATCACTGGCCTTCTATCCAGCTTCACCTGCCCCACCCCCCTTAAACAGTATAAACGTAATCATATTTCTACATCTCTTTAGCTCTGAAGAAGGGTCATACATCCTTACCTGGTAGCATTTATGCACGAGCCAATGTTGGAGCTGCTGAATAGTCTTGGTATTCATAACTCTTTTGAAATGAATGGATCATGGGATTTTGACCCAGCAACAGTGGAAGTCCAAACTGGCCTGTTCTCTGGTTGGGTCCAGGAGGTATTGTTTTAAGAAATCGAGTTTGCTCTATGAACTCAACTTTGAGGCTCCCTTTGACAATTTGATTTGTCCAATCTATAAGAAGATTAAAATCATACTCAATCATTGCAATACCTTTTTTTAAACCAAACACCATAATTTCTTGATTTATACTCTGTTTTATAGTGTAGCTACTGTTAGGGGGCCTATAAACTACATCCACCCAGCGACGTCTTTCCCTGACCATTTTCTTATCTCCACCCAAACTGATTCTCTATCTTGATCTTCTGAGCCAAGATCATTTCTCACTACTGTACTGATATTGTCCTTTATTAAAAGAGCTACCTCCCTCCTTTTCCTTTCTTTATATCCTTCCAAAATATCAAATACCCTTGAATATACAGTTCCTAGCCCTGGTCACTATGCAACCATCTCAATGATCCGTTCCACAGCTAAATAGCTTAGTGTACCCCATTATACATGGAAAGAAGCGAGAAATTCACTTTTCAGACAAAAACTGTTTTCAGAAGTTCAGGCGAAACGTTACCTTGTCACTTTTCTCTTTTCCAGATACTGTCTGATTCCATATTTTCCTTCTCTTTTACAGATTTTCAGCATCTAATGTATTTTATTTTGATATACCTTTTCCAGAATTGCACAGAGGGGACTTCAGTCACTCCTTAACTGATAGCATTTATCCACGAGACAATGTTTTGAGCTGCTGAATAATCTTGGTACTCATGACTATCTTCAAATGAATGGATCATGGAACAGCCCTGGAGCAGGCGTTCACAGACAAGTGCTGGCTTTGCATGCAAACTATGTATTTAAATGACAGCAACTTGCATTCATATAGTATCCTTAACATAAGGTGCATTACAAGCATTAACAAACAAAATTTGGTAACAAGCCACATAAGGAGATGTTAGGCCAGATGAGCAAAAGCTTGGTCAAAGAGATAAGTTTTATGCAGCATCTTCAAGGAGGAAAGAGGTTTAAGGAAGGGATTGCAGCTCTAATGGACTTCATAGCTCAAGGCAGGGCCACCAATGGTGGGGCAATTAAAATCAGGAATGGTCAAGAGACCAGCATAGGCGGAGTGTAGAGATTTCAGGGGATTGTAGAAGATTAAAGACAGGGAGGGGCAAGGCCATGGAAGAATTTGGTAACAAGGTTAAGAATTTTAGAATCAAAATGTTGCTTAATTGGGAGCCAATGTAGATCAGGGTGAGCAGGACTTGGCGTGAGTTAGGACATGAGCAGCAAAGTTTTGAATTACCTCATGTTTGTGGCAGGTAGAACTAGTTAGGCAGGCCAGAAATGCTTTGGAAAAATGAAGTTTAGAGGTAACAAAGGCATTGATGAGAGTTTCAACAGCGGATAAGCTGAAGCAAGGGCAGAGTTGGCCAACCTTACCGAGATCAGGATAAGCAGTCTTCCTTTGGATGTGCAGTAGGAAGCTCATTTGAGGGTTGAATATAACACCAAGGTTGAGGACAGCTGGGTATTTTCAGCTCTGGAAATTGATGCTTTTTGCTGAGAGACAGTGTGTAGATGAGGAACAGGAGGGGGTCAAGGATAGATCCTTGCAGGGGGGGGTGGTACAAGGGGCAATGGTGGAGGAGCAGGAAGAAGACCCATTGCAGGTGATTCTCTGGCTGCAAATGGATAGATAAGAATGGAATCAGGTGAGCATAGTCCTATCCAGCTGGATGATGGTAGAGAGGTGTTGCAGCAGAATTTCATGGTCAACTGTGTCAAAAGTTGCACACAGGTCAAGAAGGACAAGGAGGGATAATTTACCGTTGTCACAGTCAACT
Organism: Cetorhinus maximus; assembly: GCF_964194155.1. Classification (NCBI taxonomy): domain Eukaryota; kingdom Metazoa; phylum Chordata; class Chondrichthyes; order Lamniformes; family Cetorhinidae; genus Cetorhinus; species Cetorhinus maximus. The sequence goes on from NC_135893.1 coordinate 4,498,778, forward strand.
AGGTTATCATTTGTGACTTTGGTAAGAACTATTTCAGTACTATGGCAGAGTAAAAAAACTGAGTGGAGGGATTCAAACTTGAATTTTTGAGAAAGATGAGCAGGGATTTGGGAGGTCGACAATGCATGAAAGGACTCGGGAGAGGAAACGGAGGTTGGAGATAGAGCTATAGTTTATGGGGGAGGGGTCATGAATGCTTTTTGAGATTTGAAGGAGGGGAACAGTACCCGAGGAGAGAGTACCATTAATAATATCAGCTAACACAGGAGCCAGGAAAAGAAGCTGGGTGCTCAGCAGTTTAGTGGGATTAAGATCTAAGCAACAAAAGGCCAGTCTCATCAACAAGTTGAACTCTGAGAAAGCATGAGGGGAGATAGGAAATAAACCAAAGAAAGAGGTGAATTCAGGGTTAGGACTGTAGGTATAAAACTCTTTGTTGTTGATGTAGTTAATAGAATTCTGCAAGGGAGCATGGATGCCAACATGTTCCATCAATGGTCCCCTACACCTAGAGAAATTCTGTCACACTCGATAGTATTGTCCCTCTTTCCTGTTGACAGACAACATCCACTGGAAAGGAGATAAACTGCGAAGCTCTCTGAAACAAGGCAGCAATCATCTGCTTTATTTGGCAGTGAGTTGCCAATTAATTTATGTGGCACATATACATGTACATATACATGTGGCTTGAAAGACAATTATCAAAAATAATTTAGTGACACAGACAAGTTATCTGCCAAACCTGGCTAGGGTGTTTCTGGGTTATTGAATCAGAACAAGTATTTAGCAGGACCCTAATCCTTCAGCAAGTACAACATTTTAATGCAGTCATATTGTGACAAATTCAGAGGTGAACTATAGATACACTGCCCCTTGGCTTTCCAGTTGGAAGAGGAAGGCATTGGATAGATGGACATGTCAGAAAGCCAAAAGCAGGAGTGTGGGAGTGGTGTGGTAAAAACTTCAGGAATGTGTCCAGAATTGGTGACTCCATTGAAAACTCAGAAACAGCCTCCAGGGTTAAATTGGAAAGCACTCTCCTGGATCCACAGGAAAATTGTCAACAAGCTTTCAACTGTAACTTTTCCTGAATACTCGGTTTATGGAATCTGTAGTTGATATTAATGCAAATAATCCAAGCCAGAACATCCAATCTCAATGTAGGTTAAAAATGTCAAAACTTCATCACCGCCCAAGGGCCCAAACACTCCTTTCAGGTGAAGCAATGCTTCACTTGCACCTCCTTCAATTTGGTCTACTGCTTTCGCTGCTCCCAATGCGCTCTCCTCTACATTGGGGAGACCAAACGCAGACTGGATGACCGCTTTGCAGAACATCTTCGGTCTGTCCACAAGCATGACCCAGACCTTCCTGTCACTTGCCATTTCAACACACCATCCTTTCCTCATGCCCACATGTCCATCCTTGGCCTGCTGCAATGTTCCGGTGAAGCCCAACGCAAACTGGAGGAACAGAACCTCATCTTCCAATTAGGCACTTTACAGCTTTCCTGACTTAACATTGAGTTCAACAACTTCAGATCATGAATTCTCTTCTCCATCCTCACCCCTTTTTTTCAATATTTATTTTTATTTTTCAATTTTTATTTTTTATCCACTTATTCGTTGTTTTATCTCCACCTCTTATCCTATTTTTAATCTCTTTTCCCACCACTGTCTTCTCCCCCCACCCGGCCGTCTGTCACTGGTTCATGTTGTTTTTTCCAGTGTTTACCTTTGTCCTGCTATCATCACATTTTGCTTTTTGACCTTAATGTCACCATCTGCACCTCCTTTAGCCAGTATCACTATCATTAACACCCCTTTGTCCTTTAATTTTTAACATCCTTGTCAATCTGTCCTTTGCCCCCACCTATCACTGACCTTCTGTCCAGCTTCACCTGCTCCACCCCCTTAAACAGCATAAATTTCATCCCAGTTTTACTTCTCTTCAGCCATGAAGAAGAGTCATACGGACTCAAAACGTTAACTCTGTTTTTCTCTACACAGTTGCTGTTCGACCTGCCGAGTTTTTCCAGAATTGTTTTTATTTTAAAAATGAACGTTGGAGCAACCGTCATTCTCGGGTTTTCAAGAAGCTTCCACCACCGCGGGGGGGGGGGAGGAGGGAGAACCAATTGGAAACAAAAACAAAGCGATTTAGAATCAATTAATTCCCTGTTAATTAAACTCCGATCAACAATAACATGTTTTCGCCACTTTCTTCTGTTTCGGTCTCGGGTCCATCTCCACAGGATCAAATAAAACAAAAAACAATCTCAACCCCCACCCCCCCCCCCCCCCAATTCCCGCCGCCGCCGCCGCCGCCATTGTCCATGTGCGGACACGAAGCTCGAGCCCCGGGAATGTCCCGCCCGAATCCGGAGCCTGGAGTAACCGGGACACTCACACCCGGGACACTGTCTCAAACCCAATCACTAACCGGAGAGATCCCCATTCCAGAGAGATGGGAACCCGACCCCAATCCCGGAGAAAACACCGTTTAAAACTGTCCCTGCTCCGAACTCCAGCCTCGAGCGGAAGATGAAGTCTTCATTTTTACTCACAAGTTTTGGGTATTTAGCTCCGCCTAAATCATTACCACAGGATTAAAGAAATCCAGTACTTAGATGTTGTTAATGATTCTCCCATCCTGCAGACCCAATGTTGAGTAGAGTCCTGTCTGTGTGTTTTGCTGCTGGTTAAAAACTCCTCTTACAGTCTTCCTGTCGCTCAGTGTTTATGTGGAATGGGTGTTTAAAAGGCCAATTTAAAAATTGGTTCAGTGGGTCTGGTTCCTCTTTTGTCAGGTCACCATGTCTCTGACTACAGTTTCCAACCCCTAATGGCACCAAGAAGAAAAACTGGATGAGAAATTGAGCTCTCAAGTGTCCTAACGCTGGAAAATAGGGTTTGAGAGGTGCGTGTGCTTCTGATGGGAAAAGTGCCAGAAATCATTTTGGTGATTGGTTTATGAATGCACATCGATGATGCCAGTTGGTGCGCAATGCAGATTTGATGCTGGCGCTGCCATTTTCAAACGCAATACTCCAACCGACACCTTCTGTTAACCTCAACACAGCTGAACATGTGTTAAAAGGCATGAAGGAACCTCACCAGTATTACCTAAATACTGATCCCATTTGATGCTTGCCTACGTTTTATCTGTCTTCTATTTTTGCTTTCTACTTTCTTTTACCAGTTTTGCTTCCCTCAAATCGGAGCTCCTTCTCAGGTTCCCATTCCCCTGCCAATCTCGTTTAAACCCTCCCTGGGGATGTTAGTCCTGGTCCTGCGAAGATGCAGCCTGTACATCTTGTACAGATCCTGCCCCAGAACCGATCCCAGTGGCTCAGAAATCTGATGCCCTCACTCCTACACCAGTTCTCCAGCCAGGTGTTCAATCTCTCAATTCTCCTATTTCTATGCTCAGGAGCATAATGGGACTGAATGTAGTCCTGAGATTACTGCTCTAAAGTTCCTGCTTTTCAATCTCCTTCCTAGCTACCTGAAATCCGCTTTCAGGACCTCATCCCCTTTCGTAAGTCATTGGTGCCAACGTGGACCATGACCTCTGACTGTTCACCCTCTCCCAGAAGAATGTCCTGCAGCCGCTCATGCTATCCTTGACCCTTGCACCTGGGAGACCCTGACACCAGGGAGGCAATATACCATCCTGAAGTCATGTCTACGGCCACAGACATGCCTGTCTGTTCCTCTAACTGACAAATCCTCTATCACTACTGTGCTTCTTCCTCCCATCCTGTACAGCTGAACCACCCATGGTACCATAAGCATGGCTCTGACTGCACACCTACGAAGAACCAACACCTTCACCAGCATCCAAAACGGAAAACCAGTTGCCCTCATCAGCATCCAAAATAGAAAACCAATTAGCAAATGGGACCTTAGGGCACTCCGGCACTACCTACCTTGTTCTCTTGGACTGTCTGGCAGTCACCCATTCACTTTCTTCCTCTTGCTAAGAGACTGAGATGTGACTACCTCTGTGAAAATGCTATCCATGTTATCTCAGCCTCGCAGATGCATCACAGTGACTCCAGCTGCCACTCAAACTCCGAAGCCTGGAGCTCAGGTTTCTGCAACTGGTGACATTTCCTGCACATGTGGTTGTCTAGGTCACTGGTAGGACCATGACTTCCCACATACTACAGGACATGCATTCCACACAACTGAGCTGCCCTGCCATGTCTTTACTTCACTTACGTTAAATTTATTTTCCTTTAGTTTACCTATATTAACTTTATTTTACTTGGCTGTAACTTCATAAACCTTACAACTATTGATGAATCTTACTCGTGCTGATAAATCCGAATAATTAACACACTTCACCAGTTGCAACTAACATTACTTAAAGCCGCTCTTCAACTGTGCACCAAATTCCCACATGAACCTAATTCGCTACTCATTTGGTTTACATCTCACTCGGGCATCGTCTCCTGACCATGCACCCACTTTGGAACTTCAGAATGAGAGTCATACTGGGCTCAAAACATTAACTCTGTTACTCTTACCACAGATGCTGCCAGACATGCTGTGTTTTTCCAGCACATTCTGTTTTTATTTCAGATTTCCAGCATCCGCAGTATTTTGCTTTTATTCCAGGGATGTTAGGGTTGTCCTACAATGAGAGGATGAGTGAGTTGCACCTATATTTCCTGGAGTTTAGCAGAATGAGAGGTGATCTCATTGAAGCGTACAAGATTCTGAAGGGGCTTGATGGGGTAGACACTGAGAGGTGGCTTCCACTGGCTGGGGAATCTAGAACAGTTAGCTACCATCGCAGGTTAAGGGGTTTATAATTTTGGACTGAGATGAGGATAAACTTCTTCACTTAAAGGGTTGTGAATCTTTGGAATTCTCTATTCCAGAGAGTTGTGGATGCTCCATCGTTGACTATATTTAAGGGTGGTATGGACAGATTTTTGGTCTCTCTGGGAATTAAGGGAACTGACGGGGTGGCCAGGAAAACAGAATTGAAGCCCAAGGTCAGCCATGATTGGTGGAGCAGGATCAATGAGCCGTATTGTCCACTCCTGCTCCTTATCTCTTGTGTTTTTGAAAATAGTCTAACAGATCGCTATTTTAGATTGTAATTTAGACTACAGATTGATTTTTTAAACCCACTCTAAAAACATAGAAAGTTATGTAAAAAAAACTCATTTTGAACTTTTGGCAGTAGTCACAAGTAAATCATGTGTAAATCAAAAGGATTTAGTTGATCTATCCTAACACTTAGGGCAAAAAATGTACCATACTCGAGATAGCTTAAAAACAGTGGTTAGTCGGTAAATGGGTATTTTTTATTTGATAAAATGTCACATGTTTGGAAGCAAAACCATATGCAGAAATATGTGATAATATTACTAAAACTTCTGCAGATCATGAAATCTTTCTATTGTTAAATGAAAGGAAGAATCAGCTACGATGAAATGACATGAGCAAAATACTGCAGATGCTGGAAATCTGAAATAATAACAGAAAATGCTGGAAACGTTCAGCATGCCTGACCGCATCAGTGGAGAGAGAAACAGGAGTTAATGTTTTGGGTCCGTATGACCCTTCTGCAGAGCTAAAGAGAAGTATAAATGTGTTGAAATTTATACTTTTTAAGGGGGGTGGAGCAGGAGAAGCTGGATAGAAGGTCAGTGATAGATGGGGGCGAAGGAGAGATTGACAAAGATGTCATGGACATAAAGACAAAGGAGTGTTCATGGTGGTGGTGAAGACTAAAAGCACTTGAGAAAAGCAGCGGGGCCATTTACGGAGAGAGCACTTGAGAAAAGCAGCAGGGCCATTTACAGAGACAGTGTTTGTGAAAAACAGTGGGGCCATTTACAGCCAGAGCATTTGTGAAAGCATTTGGAACAGTTATGAGGTTCTTTCAAGCTGTGTGGACGAGAGCGGGAAAGGCAGGGAGGATGAGCGAACTGACCTTGGCACCATGGTGCAGGGAGCCATTCAAGTGTGGGGAGGGGGGGAATAGGAACGTAGTAGTGGTAGGGGACAGTATAATTAGGGGGATGGATACTATTTCTGCAGCCGTGAGCCTGTGTCCCGAAGGCTGTGTTGCCTGCTTGGCACCAGGGTTAAGGACATCTTCTCAGGGCTGGAGCGGAGTGGGAGGGGAGGGATCCAGTTGTCGTTGTCCCTGTTAGTACCGACAACATTGATAGGACTAGAAAGGAGGTTCTGCTGAAAGAATTTGAACAGTTAGGAGCTAAATTAAAAAAAAGAACCTCCAAGGTAATAATCTCAGCATTACTACCTGAGCCACCAGCAAACTAGCATAGGGTAAATAATGTCAAGGAGTTAAAAGCGAGGCTCAAAGATTGGTGTGGGAGGAATGGGTTTCAGTTCATGGGGCACTGGCATCATTACTGGGGTAGAAGGGTGGGACCACTTGAACCATGCTGGGACCAGTGTCCTGGCAAACCAAGTAACTAGGGCTGTAGCGAGAGCTTTAAACTGAATAGAGGGGGGGAGGGTTCTGGAAAGGGGATACGTATGTTTACAAAGCAAAAGGATATGGCAGCCTTGCAAGGCAGCTATTTAGGTAATGATACCCAGAGTGTGACAGGAAGGGACAGAGTGTACAAACATAAAAAACAGCAGCAAATAGGGTCAAAGGGAGGAAAAATGGTAAAAAGGCAAAATTAATGGCTGTTTACTTAAATGCTAGTGGTATTCGGAACAAAATAAATGAATTAACGGCACAAATAGAGGTTCATGGGTATGATCTTATAGCCATTCTGTAGACATGGTTATAAAGAGATCAAACTGGGAACTAAATATTCAGGAGTGTGTGACTTTTCAAAAGGAAGGAAAGCGTGGTGGGGTAGCTTTGTTAGTAGGAGATAGAATAAGTACAATAGCAAGAAACGATCTTGGATCAGAAGGTGTGGAATCTGTATGGATGGAGGTGAGAAATAAACAGGGGAAGAAGACACTAGTAGGAGTAGTCTATAGGCCCCTGAACAGTAACTATACTGTAGGACAGAGAATAAATCAGGAGACAATTAGTGCATGTAAAAAAGGAAGAACATTAACCATGGGTGACTTTAATCTTCATGTAGATTGGGAAAATCAAATTGGCAGAGGTAGCCACGAGCAAGAATTTTGCCCTTGTTGGACGGGCTTGGGGGGGGGGGGCTGTGGGCGGGGGTGGTCCGGAAGCAGAGTCAGCAGCCTCTCCCCAATGCCGGTGCCAGCGAGGGGGGAGCACCTAGATGTAGCACCCACAAACGTAAATTTAAAGCACCTTAAGTGCAAGACGGGCTTGTCACGGGTGATAATTTGTTCCCTCATTTTGCTTTGAGTTTTTATTGGTGTGACAACCAACGTTGTTTAATGTTCAGTTCAGCAATCTGTCACTTGCAGCATGAAATGACATTTGATTTTGTGTTATCGGTTTGAGTCTGCTTCATTTGTTCTGTAGATGCAGGTCGGCCAATATTGAATGATGAACGTGTGTCTCTTGAAACTTTATTGTACAGACACTGAGTGTATCTTGGTGGCCAAGGAAATGCTCCTCTCTGGGATCGAGTATGGAGGCTGCAGCCCTGGCATGTGGTGGTGGTTCTTATTTGGTAGCTTAGCTGAAGGAGCGTTGGATCAATGCATCCTGTGTGTCCCTGTCTCCCTGGAGATTAGCCAGCTCTGCCTCCACACCCTCAGCATTCTCCTCACCATTTATCCTCAGACTCACTACTGGACTCATCATCTTTTGCCTGTGGAGCTGAGTCAACATCCTCTTCCTCCTTGGCAATGCCAGATTGTGGAGAGCGCAGCATGCCACCACTATCAGTGACACCCACTCTGGGGGGTATTGCATTGCATCCCACTGAAAGGCCCAGGCATTGGAAGCGTCTCTTGATAAGACCAATGGTCCTCTTTACCACCGCGCTTGTGGAGGCATGGCTCCTGTTGTACCGCTGCTCGGCCTCTGTTCTTGGTTGCCAGAGAGGCATCATGAGCCACATTTTTAGGGGATAGCCCTTGTCACCCAGCAGCCATCCAACCAGTTGGGCTGGAGCACTAAAGAGCCTCAGCACCTCGGGAGTGTCTCAGGATGTCATGGGAGCTGCCAGGGTACCTTGCACAGACTTGCTGAATCTGCATTTTGTGATCATGCAGTGTCTGCACATTCATGCAGTGGAATCCCTTCCTGTTGATGAAGGCACCCGGCTCACCCGCTGGCACATTGATGGCCTCATACGTGCAGTCGATGGCACGCTGGACACAGGGAAACCCAGCAATCGCTGCAAAGCCCCTGGCTCACTCAGGCTGGCTGGCCTCGTCTGTGCGGAAATCAATGAAAGTCAATGCACGCCTGAACAGAGCTTCTGTTACCAGTTTGATGCAACTGTGGACAGCTGATTGGGAGACTCCACACAGATCCTTCACTGTGCCTTGGAAAGATCCAGAGGCATAGAAGTTGAGGGTCGCTGTGACCTTCAGAGCCACTGTCATGGGGTGTCCACCCACATAGCAGGAGTTGATCTCAGGCCCAATCAAAACAAATGAAGTTAATGGTCTCCCTGGAGAGGCGGAGCTTTCTTCGGCATTGCATCTCAGACGTATTGAGGTAGTTGCATTGCCACCTGTAATCCCTAAGGGCAGGATAATGCCGCCTTCAGTAGCCCCTTCCACCTTGGACTTCCTGCTGGCCCTGCACCTGCAACCCCCACCCCAGTGCCTGCGCCTCTTCTCTCACAGGTCGCTTCTCTGGAAGCTGCATTGGGACACCTGGCCTCCTCTCCCTTCTGTCCCTCTGTTTCTCCTCAGAGCAGGTGCCTACAGCAGAGACCACAATCCCCATTACCAGGGTTAGGAAAGGCCCGCACAGTCTGAATCCTCCAGAGGCCTGTAAGACAACAATGAGTCCTGAAAGAAAGCCTAGAAATGCACAGAATGAAGCTCTGAAGCGAGATGAATCTGTCCAGTTCAAATAAGCAACCAGCAGCACACGATCTCCAAAACTCCTCACTACTCACATTGACAATACTGCTGACCCTTCTTATCCCACCTGTGGATGAGCTTTTGCAAATTATGGCCTGCCCATTTTGCTTGTGCTATGACCAAGAAGGCGCACGGGCTATGTAAATCGCTGACAATTAGAGTGTCAAAGGCCTTAACTGGCCTCTTAATTAATGGCGAGTGTGGCTCCGTCCCCTGCACGCACCCGCCGACTGAAATATCACGAGGGTGTGCGTTGATGTCGGGACGCAGGGCCGATGTCAACGCACGTCATTTCACACTTGAGCGGATCGGGCGCACGCCCGCCCGCCCGCCTGCCAAGCCAAAGATGTCAGCCCATAGAGTGTATTTGAGACAGTTTCCTAGAACAATATGTTATGGATCCGACCAGGGATCAGGCTATTTTGGATCTAGTAATATGCATTGAGGTAGGTTTAATAAATGACCTCAGAGTAAAAGATACCCTTGGAGACAGTGACCATAAATGGTAGAATTTAGCATTCAGTCTGAGAGTGAGAAACTTGGGTCGGAAGCAACTGTGCTAAACTTAAATAAGGAATGAGGGCAGAGTTGGCTGGAGTCGACTGGGATAGGATTTTAGCAGAAAAAACGGTTGATGAACAATGGCAGACATTTAAGAAAATAGTTCATGACTCACAACAAAGAGGAACGATTCAAGGAAGGGGGTAAACCAACCATGGTTCAACAAGGAAGTTAAGGATAGTATCAAATTAAAAGAAAAGACATACAATGTGGCAAAGACTAGTGGTAAGCCAGATGATTGGGAAAGTTTTAAAAACCAACAAAAGATGACCAAAAAATAATGGAGAGAATAAACTTTGAGGGTAAAGTAGCAAGTAAAATAAAAATGGACAGTAAGAGCTTCTTTAAATATATATAAAAAGGAAGAGAGAGACCAAAGTGAACATAGGCCCCTTTCAGATAATGGGGAACCAGGAAATGGCAGAGGAGTTGAATAAATACTTTGCTTCAGTCTTCCCAGTAGAAGATACTAATAGCAATCCAATACTAAATAATCAAGGAGCAAATATGGGGAGGAAATAAATACAATAACTATCACTAGAGAAAAAGTACTTGGGAAACTAATGGTTCTAAAGGCCGATAAGTCCCCTGGACCTGATGGTTTGCATCCTCGGATATTAAAGGAAGTAGCTACAGAGATAGTGGATGCACTGGTAGTAATCTTCCAAGAATCCTGAGATTCTGGAGAAGTCCCAGAGGATCGGAAAACTGCCAATGTAACACCCTTATTCAAAAGGAGAGGGAGACAAAAAACAGGTAACTATGGGCCTGTTAGCTTAACATCTGTCATTGGAAAATGTTAGAGTCTAATATAAATGATGTAATAGCAGAGCATTTACAATTACTTAATTTAATCAAGCAGAGTCTGCATGGCTTCAATGAAGGGGAAATCATGCCTGACAAATTTGTTAGAACTCCTTGAGGAGGTAACTAGCAGGATAGATAAAGGGGAACCAGTTGATGTAATATATTTGGATTTCCAACAGGCGCTCGATAAGGTACCGCACGTTAGGCTACTTAATAAGATAAAGAGCCTATGGTGCTGGGGGTAGTATATTAAGTCAATTATCTTTTTAATGGCCTTGACAGGCCTTTTAATTGTCGGCGGGCACACTGCTGTTTCCCACGCACGCCCGCTGACTGAAGTATCGCACAACTGTGCGTTGACGTTGGAACGCTCGCCCGATGTCATTTTACGCTCGAGTGGGTCAGGCGCACGCCCCCCCCCCTTCCCAAGATAAAAATTCTGCCCGTAGATCCATAGGGGGCCTGATAGGGTAGATGCAGAGAGGCTGTTTCCCCTTGTGGGAGAGTCCAGAATTCTTTACCGCAGAGGGCTGTAGAAGCTGGGTCATTAAGTAAATTCAAGGCAGAGATGGACAGATTTTTAATCAGTAAGGGAATCAAGGGTTATGGAGAACAGGCAGGAAAATGGAGTTGAGGATGATCAGATCTGCCATGATCTCATTGAATGACGAAGCAGACTCGATGGGCCAAATGGCCTACTTCTGCTCCTATGTCTTATGGTGTTATGGTCTAAGAAAGGTTGAATGTTTTGGGCCTATACCCATTGGGGTTTAGAAGATTGAGAGATGATCTTATTGAAACATATAAGATCCTGAGGGTTTTGAAGAGGGTAGATACCAGAAGCATGTCTCCACTTGTGGGGGAGACTAAAACCAGGGGACACAGTTTGAGAATAAGATGCCTACTACTTAAGATGGAAATGAGGAGAATATTTTTTCTCTCAAAGGATTGCTAGTATGTGGAATTCTCTTCTCCAGAAAGCAGTGGAGTCCGCATCACTGAATTTATTCAAGGCAGAATTACACAGTTTTTTGATAGACAAGGGAGTCAGGGGCTATGGGAGGCAGATGACAAAATGAAGTTGAGACCACAACCAGTTCTGCCGTGATCTTATTGTGGTGGAGCAGGCTCAAAGGGCTGAATGGTCTACTCCTGCTCCTTAGTCCCGTGTTCCTATGAATGAGTATTATTATGCACAATATCAGGTGGAAGACAGTTCAACCGATTCAGATCGAGAGCAAAGAGCCAAAGTGAGACATGTTCTGATACATGAACTCCTGTTTGCCAATGATGCAGCTTTTGTGGTGCATTCAGCTGAAGACCTGCAGTCACTTCTAAATGCTGCAGAGGAATTTGGGGTCAGGATCAGCCTACAAAAGACAATGACCTGAGGTGATCAGCCTAGAGCTGCACTACAACAATACTGATTTGAAAAATGTAGACAAATTCTGCTACCTGGAGTGAAGTGAAATGAAGTTTGATGAGGAGATGTCAGCTTGTATTGGTACTGCTGCTGCAGCATTTGGAAAGCTTTGGGCAAGAACCTCGTAAACCTCAAACTCACAATTGCCACACGACTAAGAATCTATAATGCTGGCGTACTAAGTAAACTGCCGTGTGCTGCTGAAACATGGACTCCATATCAGGAATGCAGATTGAATTGAAGATTTCCTAAAAGCCTGTCTTGGAACTTCACAATGTAATGCTAATCCCCTTTAACATTCAACTTCAGCCTTGAGCCAAATGTTAATACAAATTGCCACAACAGTTTAATTTTATAGCGACAGATTCAACAGTCAGAGAATATATTCATCAGGAACAAGTTATCACCTGCAATGAAATAGTAAAGGGAAAAATTAAATATGTTAACTGTTCATACATTAATGTCGCATCGTGTAATTAAATAAACATGAAACAGTGTAAAACAAGAGTGAGAGTACAGATAAATAGTATAAAAGTTAAATTGTGTGATGCAGAAGAAAGGGATGAGAGAAACACTCTTCAATGTCTCCATTGACAAATGGATCACTGACATATACAGTAGCTCATCAAGTAATTCCATAGGGACAGCTCTAACTCCTGGGAGTGGACGGCAATCTGAAGTGGGAGTCCAATATGTAGGTTTTATGTGTGAGGGCTGATATTCCTGCACACTTAGCTTCATTCTTGGCAATCTTAAAATTACATCCTCTATTTATTGACTCAGTTCATTGGAAATTCATCAAGAAATTCATTTAATGGGCGAAAATAAAATTGCAACATTGTTTATAGGAAATAAGTACAGGTACAGTCTGCAGTAGACTTCCTGCTATCCTTCTGGTTCTGGTTATCAGGCTATACAAGAAATAAGGGGGACGGAGTGAATTTCCACAGGCATTCCCCAATCTCATGCTGAAACATCAATACAAATGCCGAAGATGGATTGTCCTGGACCATTTATGCTTTTCTCTGGGGTTTCTGTCAACATTGTGCTAAAGTTAAATCAAGCGATTGGGGAAACCCATGGAAGTGTCACACCATGGGCCTTTAGAAGATACTTCAAACTCTTAATGACTGAATCAACAGTTATTGTTTTAGAAGTATTTATACCATTACCATCATCTCTAAGCCTTCTCCAAATCACATGTCATCCTGTCTTGGAAATATATCGCCATTGCTACATTGCTGCTGGGTCAAAATCCTGGAGTCCCTCCCCAGCAGCACTGCAGCAGTTGAAGATGGCAGCTCACCACCACCTACTCAAGGGGAATGAGGGATGAGCAATAAACGCTGCCCACGACTGATGAATGAACCATTTATCCTGCAACGTAATTATCATAGAATGATACAGCACAGGAGCAAACCATTGTTATTCTTTTGAATAGTTGTGCACATTGCAAATTTGTTGCCTATTTTCTTCGATTTCTTGACTGCATTTTGATTACGGTCAGTGATAACGTGAGAAGATGAAGCATATTCATTTTATGTGGTAAATTGAGACTGCGACTTGAAGCATCTTAGTATGGTCCAGTAAAAATAAATGATGCTTATTGTGCCTTTTAAGCAAGTTTATACCTTCAGCAAGCAAAGCTTTGTTAAAGACAGCAAGTTTGAGCATCAGTTATGTCATGTGAGCTTTCGTAGCTGTTAGTGCCAATCCAAAGAAAAGCTGTGAATGCTTCGGGACATTGTTCTCTGTGAATGACACATATGAATGCAAGTTGTTAAAACCTGATCCTCAGGGTAGAACTTTAATGGAGCTAACCTCACACCAGGGAACGGGGAGGTGGGGTGGTTGCTGCCAGAGGATGGGAACCTTATCTTTGCAAAAGCGGACTTTGCCGTAGCCATTTAACTTCCGGGTTTCCCGACCAATCACAGAGCATGGGTATGATGACGACCACCACTTGCCAATGAAAGAATTTCTATTTAAAGGGTCCATGGCATGGGTCAGAATGGCTTGTAAAAGGATTGAGAATGAGAAGGCACAGATTTAAACTGATTTGCAAAAAAAAAAGCAAATGCGATGTGGGAAAAACCTTCTTCACATAGCGAGTGGTTCAGGTCTGGAATGCACTGCCTGGAAGTGTGGTGGAGGCAGGTTCAAACGAGGCATTCAGGAGCGCATTAGATGATCATTTGAATAGAAACAATGTGCATGGGGTATGGGGAAAAGGCAGGAGAATGGCACAAAGTCATAATGCTTAGTTGGAGAGCCAGTGCATACACAATGGGCCGAATGGCCTCCTTCTGTGCTGTAACACAATTTTGTGATTCTGTTTCTGAAGGCTGCACCTGGAAAAAGGATGGATCCAAGTCATGGGAAGGCTGCCTCTCCTGGGGTTCTGGCTCTTCTCTGGAGATGATACAGGCAGTGCTGGGGGCTCAAAGAGATTATTGTTTTCCGTGGATGGGCAAGAGGCCAGTCATGAAAACTAAACAAGAAGTCTGTGAAGCAGTCAGTAGCAAGAGTGTGGTCCCTGGAATGTGGTACAGTACCACAAGAGGTTTGTTGACCTCATATGGGTATGAAAGCTGAGTGGCATACCACTATCAGGTGCCAATTCTCACTCTCTGACTTCCACAGCATTTCCTGCTCAGCATTCCTCAGAACACGCCTTGCAGCTCTGCTCACTTTTCTCTTCGAGGCACCTCCTCAAATCCCCAACTGGACAGTCAGCATTCACACTCGCCCTCATCATGGTATCATCCCGCACCCATCACTCACAGAAACCCTCCACAAGTGTTGTCAATCCATCCTTTCCACATATTCCATTTCTCCCATTCATAATTCTCTGTTTTCTCTCACTGCAAGAGGAGAGCTCATAACCCCAGGGAGAGACAGAGACCCAGGCTGGCCCTGCAGTCAGTACCACCCTGACTGCTGCAGAAGTGGAGGCATTGGATATTGGCAGTGTGGCACAGTCTGTGGATGTGGGCAATTGAGAGATAGGGACCTCCCACATACCAGGTGACAGAATTAGATATCATTCTGCACAACGTAGACTTTGAACCCTTCCACATTCAATTTCATGTCTTTCATCTCCCATACGTCCTTCAAGGCTGATGGAGGAGCTAGAGCTGGAGGAGGCAGATGATTCATCAGAGGAGGGCTTGCACTCTTGGAGGAGAACAGTCATATACATGACTAATGCGCACCCTCCACCACTGCAGGAACACATCTCAGTGGGGAGTCCAATAGAGGTAACTACGTTGCCACATGGTGAGATGCACATCATATGTATGCAGGGATAGGTCCTGTGGAGTGGAGTCCCCCATTGGGGGAATGCTTCACCTTGTCTGTTCAATGCCTCACTAAAGTGCCCTCCAGCTTTGGCTAGCTGGGAAATGCAGGTGGACTATGAGAGAGAAGATGGAGAAAGGTCAACTGGAAATGGGGACTCTTCTCAAGGTGCTCCCACTTCTCATCCCTTGCCCCTGCCCCCAGACAGAGCTGCATATTGCCCCATAACCTAGTCTTTCCATACACAGGTGTAGAAGGAACAGTCTTTGGCAGCGCGCTCCCGGGCTACAAAACTCAGAGAGTGTCCTCCACAGGCATTTCAGCTGTCAGAGCAGTGGAAGGAGCAATCAGCCTCTAACACTGTTGAAGCTACAGGGTAAGAGTGATAGACAACAGAAGAAAAAGATTTCCAAAATAAAAGCAAAATAATGCAGACGCTGGAATTTTTAAATAAAAACAGAAAATGCTGGAAATACTCGGCAGGTCTGGAAGCATCTGTGGAGTGAGAAACAGAATTCGTAAGATCTAGCTCTGAAGAAGAGTCATAAGGATTTGAAACGTTACAAAGAACAAAGAAAAGTACAGCACAGGAACAGGCCCTTCAGCCCTCCAAGCCTGCGCCGATCATATTGCCTGTCAAACTAAAACATTTTGCATTTCTGGGGTCCGTATCCCTCTATTCCCATCCTATTCATGTATTTGTCAAGCTGTCTCTTAAACACCACTATTGTACCTGCTTCCACCACCTCCTCTGGCAGCGAATTCCAGACACTCACTGCCCTCTGCGTAAAAAACTTGCCCTGCACATCTCCTATAAAGTTTTCTCCTCTCACCTTAAATCTATGTCCCCTAGTAATTGACTCTTCCACCCTGGGAAAAAGCTTCTGACTATCTACTCTGTCCATGCCACTCATAATTTTGTAAACTTCTATCAAGTCGCCCCTCAATCTCCGTCGCTCTAGTGAGAACAATCCGAGTTTCTCCAACCTCTCCTCATAGCTAATAACCTCCAGACCAGGCAGCATACTGGTAAACCTCCTCTGCACCCTCTCCAATGCCTCCATATCCTTCTGGTAATGTGGCGACCAGAATTGCATGCAATATTCCAAGTGTGGCCTAACCAAGGTTCTATACAGCTGCAGCATGACTTCCCAGCTTTTATACTCAATACCCCTGCCGATGAAGGCAAGCATGCCATATGCCTTCCTGACTACCTTATCCACCTGCGTTGCCACTTTCAGTGACCTGTGGACCTGTACACCCAGATCCCTCTGCCCGTCGATGCACTTAAGGGTTCTGCCATTTACTGTATAATTCCTGCCTGTATTAGACCTTCCAGAATGCATTACCTCGCATTTGTCCAGATTAAACTCCATCTGCCTTTTCTCCGCCCAAGTCTCCAACCGATCTATATCCTGTTATATCCTTTGACAATCCTCTTCACTATCTGCAACTCCTCCAACCTTAGTGTCATCTGCAAACTTACTAATTAGCCCAGTTACATTTTCCTCCAAATCATTTCCGTATACTACAAACAACAAAGGCCCTAGCACTGATCCCTGCGGAACACCACTAGTCACAGCTCTCCATTCAGAAAAGCACCCTTCCACTGCTATCCTCTGTCTTCTATGACCAAGCCAATTCTGTATCCATCGTGTCAGCTCACCTCTGACCCCGTGCGACTTTACCTTCTGTACCAGTCTGCCATGAAGGACCTTGTCAAAGGCCTTACTGAAATCCATGTAGATAACATCCACTGCCCTTCAATCGTCGATCATCTTTGTCACGTCCTCAAAAAACTCGATCAAGTTAGTGAGACACGACCTCCCCTTCACAAAACCATGCTGCCTCTCACTAATATGCCCATTTGCTTCCAAATGTTAGTAAATCCTGCCACGAAGAATCTTCTCCAATAATTTCCCTACCACTGACGTAAGGCTCACTGGCCTGTAATTTCCTGGATTATCCCTGCTACCCTTCTTAAACAATGGAACAACATTGGCCATTCTCCAGTCCTCTGGGACCTCACCCGTAGCCAGTGAAGATACAAAGATTTTTGTCAAGGCCCTAGCAAGCTCCTCCCTTGCCTCCCTCAGTACTCTGGGGTAGATCCCATCTGGCCTTGGGGACTTATCCACCTTAATATTCTTCAAGACGCCTAACACCTCTTTTTTGATCTCAACATGACCCAGGCTATCTACACATTCTTCCCTAGACAAATCGACCGCTAAGTCCTTCTCTTTGGTGAATACTGATGAGAAGTACTCATTTAGTATCTGTCCCATTTCTTCTGCCTTCGCACACAGATTCCCACTTCTGTCCCTGCGTGGGCCTACCCTTTCCCTGGCTACCCTCTTGCTTTTTACATATGTATAAAAGGCCTTGGGATTTTCCTTAATCCTGGTTGCCAATGACTTTTCATGACCCCTTTTAGCCCTCCTGACTCCTTGCTTAAGCTTCTTCCTACTTTCTTTATATTCTCCACGGGCTTCATCTGTTCCCAGCCTTCTAGCACTTACGAATGCTTCCCTTTTCTTTTTGACTAATCTCACAATGTCCTTCGTTATCCAAGGTTCCTGAAACTTGCCATACTTATCCTTCATCCTAGCAGGAACATGCCGGTCCTGAATCCTTATCAACTGACATTTGAAATCCCCCCCACATGTCAGTTGTTGATTTGCCCTCAAACATCCGCCTCCAGTCTAGATTCATCAGTTCCTGCCTAATTTTGTTATAATTAGCCTTCCCCCAATTAAGCACCTTTACCCGAGGACTCCTGTTATCCTTATCCACCAGTACCTTGAAACTTTCTGAATTATGGTCACTTTTCCCGAAATGCTCCCCTACTGAAACTTCGACCACCTGGCCGGGTTCATTCCCTAATACCAGGTCCAGTATTGCCCCTTCCCTAGTTTGACTATCTACATATTGTCTCAGGAAGCCCTCCTGGATGCACCTTACAAATTCTGCACCATCCAAACGCCTAGCATTCAGTGATTCCCAGTCAATATAGGGAAAGTTAAAATCACCCACCACAACAACCCTATTGCTTTTACATCTTTCCAAAATCTGCCTACATAACTGTCCTTCAATCTCCCACCGGCAATTGGGAGGCCTATAGTAAACCCCCAACAATGTGACTGCACCCTTCCTATTCCGGAGCTCTACCCATATTGCCTCGCTGCATGAGCCCACCGAGGTGTCCTCCTGTCGTACAGTTGTGATATTCCCCTTAACCAGCAGTGCAACTCCCCCACCTCTTCTACATCCCACTCTATCCTGCCTGAAACATTTAAATCCTGGAACGTTTATCTGCCAATCCTGTCCATCTTTCAACCAAGTCTCTGTAATAGCAATAACATCATAGTCCCAAGAACTAATCCAAGCTCTAAGCTCATCTGCCTTGCCTGTTATACTTCTCGCATTGAAACAAATGCATTTCAGACCCCCAGTCCTACTGTGTTCAGTAATTTCTCCCTGCCTGCTCTTCCTCTTAGTCCTACTGGCCATATTCACTGGTTCCCAGTCATTCATTTCACCTGCTGATCTATTGCTCTGGTTCCCACCCCCCTGCCATACTAGTTTAAACCCTCCCGAGTGACACTAGCAAACCTTGTAGCCAGGATATTGGTGTCCCTCCGTTTTAGATGCAACACGTCCTTCTTGTACAGGTCCCACCTGCCCCGGAAGAGATCCCAATGATCCAGATATCGGAAACCCTCCCTCCTACACCATCAGTTCAGCCACGTGTTTAGCTGCACTATCTTCCTATTTCTAGCCTCACTGGCACGTGGCACAGGGAGTAATCCTGAGATTACAACCCTAGAGGTCCTGTTTTTTAACTTTCTCCCTAACTCCCTGAACTCCCGCTGCAGGACCTTGTCATTCTTCCTGCCTATGTCGTTAGTACCAATGTACCTCTGGCTGTTCTCCCTCCCCCTTCAGAATGTCCCGTACCCGATCAGAGACATCCTGGACCTTGGCACCAGGGAGGCAACATACCATCCTGGTGTCTCTTTCACGACCACAGAAGCGCCTATCTGAGCCCCTGACTATAGAGTCCCCTATGACAATTGCTCTTTTGTGCTTTGACCCCCCCTGCTGAACAACAGAGAAATGAATGAAACACCTTATCTGAACTCTCCATTGTCCTGCCTTCTGCACGGTTGCATTCCTGATTCCGAATGGAGATCAGCCTTCAGAAGAGAGGTACGACCAGAGTGGAGAACAAACTAAGGGTGTGAATTTGATAGAAGGATTTATGCTGGTGGGAGATTGTAGTGCCATGTGGTTTCACACATTCAGGTTATCTGAAGAGTGGTTGTGTGAGCCTGACATGGCCTTCTCTCGCAGTCAGGCTGCAGACACCCAGTCCAAATCAGCTCCTCCTTCTCTTCATCTTCTTCCTCCTTGTTGGCGGATGCTGAGTGGTCTGTACCTTCCTTCACCTTCAGTTCCATTCCTCTCTGCAGTGCCATGTTGTGCAAGACCCTTGCTGGTGCATACTGAAGGGCTTTCTTAGTGGCTTTTCAAGTCTTGGGAAATGTGAAGATTATGTTGCTCGTGACTTTTTCCAGCTCACAGCATATTGGTGTCATGGTGAATGGCAGATAGTGTAATGTGGGGCAGTACAGGGAGCCTCTCAGTTTTGGTCTGGGTTCGTCCTTTTTTTTAATCTTTTTACCTTTTGGGTGGCGTTGTTGAGATGAGACCTATAGGTGAGAGTATTTTGGATGGGGGTCATGGTAAGTTGCCTTTCACAGAAGGAAACATTGAGTTCTTTCCCAGCGGCAGTTTAGTTCCGGTGGAACTATACCCTGACACTAATGTCTTCTCTCGATTAGCTGGCGGGACCAGATCTGGAAGTAGCATTTCAGTAGGTCCAAGTCACTTGTGAGTGTCCTACAGTCTTTAGCTGCCTCTGGAACCTTCCTCCATTTTGGTCATGAGTGAGGGGGCCTGGTAAGAGTAGTTTTTTCCTTATCTGAAACCCGCTTGTTGTTGATGACAACCTACACATGGTCTCCCTGTGTGTTAGTTTATCAGGAATTTGCCAGCTGAAGTCATCCTGAAGACAACTGAATTCCCAAATGTAGCCTCCCAATCTGAAAACCATGAAAACATGATTCGAATTGGATCAAACAATTGTCCCTAATTCACAGTGTGCACCACTGCTTGCTGTTTGCATTTCATTACATAGTGTGTGTGACGTGTCAGCCAGTTAGTAGCACTGTCACCTCAGTTTCAGATGGTTATGGATTTGAGTCCCACTCCAGGACTTGAGCACAAAAAGCTAGCATGATACTCAGTGCAGTACTGAGGGAAAACACTTTTAAAGTAAAACATTGCAAAACTTCAAAGAAACATTATCAAACTAAATCTGACATCAAATCACAAAAAGAGATATTAGGGCAGGTGACGAAAAGCTTAATCAAAGAGATCGGTTTTGAGGAGCACCTTACAGGAGAGAGGGGTAGAAAGATGCAGAGGTTTAGAGAGGGAAATGCAGAGCTTGGGCAACAGGGGGCATTGTTACCAATAGTGGCAGAATATGGGTATTTGCAAGTGGAACACAGAGTCCGCGGGGGCTTGTAAGGCTGGAGGTGTTTACTGAGACGGAGTGTCAAATACATGAAAGTATTTGAACATAAGGTTGGGAATTTAAAATTGAGACATTGCTGTGCCAGGAGCCAAAAACATCAAGTACAGGAGTAATGGTGGACAAGTGTGAGTTAAGAAAGGGGCAGCAGGTTTTGGATGAGCTCGAACCCTTGAATTGACTTTAGCCCCACAAGTTTACTCTATAAAACGCTTTGTCTATGGCACAGGCCAAATGATCAACCCACTGGTGTCTCCTGCTCACTACCTGCCCATTAACCCACAGAGGAGAGACTTAATTCTCAACTATCAGAGAACACTGCAGGTAAATCTCTATCTCTCCTGTGGGAAAATTCATCCCAGTGTTTGGCCTCCTGATGCACATCAGGAGTTGGGGTTCACAGCATCTGCTGGAACAATCACTTTTTAATCTTAGGTGGCCCCTGTGGGGAGTGCAGGATGGGGGAGGAGGGAGAATGTGGCATTGGCCAGACTGGCTTCAGATTCAGTAATGTATTAAAATTGCACCTTTCTGAAAGCATTGATTTCTTCCCTGAGTTATTTTCAGGATTCCTAACCTGGGGCCCCACTTTACACCACTCCACTTCCTAAAACCCCAATATCTTGCTGACATCTGGTATGTTCAGGGAGGTGTGAGCAACAGGAGTTTCGGTTTGTGATGCCACACCCTCTGGTTTTGCATCCATCTCCGATGTCAAACCACCTGCTACCATCAATAAGGTCCCAGCCCTTCCCGCACTTACCCTCCTGGGATTATTCATACGACATACAAACAGGGAGCAGGAGTAGGCCATTCAGCCCCTCTAGCCTGCTCCACCTTTTAATAAGATCATGGTTGATCTGACAGTAACCTCAAATCTACATCCCACCTACCCCCAATAACCTATCACCCCCTTACCAAGAATCTGTCCACCTCTGCCTCAGAAATATTCAAAGACTCTGCTTCCCCCACCATTTCAGGAAGAAAGTTCCAAAGACTCACGAGCCTCTGAGTGAAAAATTTTTGCCTCATCTCCGTTTTAGATGGGAGACCCCTTATTTTTAAACAGTGACCCCTAGTTCTAGATTCTCCCACAATAGGAAACATCCTCTCCACATCCACCCTGTCAAGACCCCTCAGGATCTTATATGTTTCAATCAAGTCGCTTTTACTCTTCTAAACTCCAGCAAATACAAGCCTAACCCGTCCAACCTTACCTCATAAGACAACGGCCCATTCCAGGTATTCCAAAACAAAAACAGAATTACCTGGAGAAACTCAGCAGGTCTGGCAGCATCGGTGGAGAAGAAAAGAGTTGACGTTTCGAGTCCACATGACCCTTCCAGCATCCGCAGTAGTTTTTGTTTTTATTCCAGGTATTAGTCTGGTAAACCTTCTCTGAACTGCTCCCAACCACATGTCTGCTTCCAGATCACTGCGAAAGTTGGGGCTTTGAAACAGAAACGATAATGCCAGAGAAACACAGCGTCTACGAAGAGAACCGATGATTAAACTGTCAGCAGTGCACACTCTGATTTCTGAAAGAAAAGTAAAATACTGCGCATGCTGGAAATCTGAAATAGAGAAAAAGCTGGAACTAATGCAGAGAGATGCCTGTGTCCTTTGTGGACTACGGCTGTTACTTACTCAGCAGGTCTGGCAGAATCTGTGGAGAGTTAGTGATAGAACTGAAGAACAAGAGATGTACAGATGTAAAGCACTGAGGCAGGGAAAGGACAAAAGGGGAATTCTTTGCTAGGGTCCGATTCTTCACCCTCCCGAAAAGGAACAAACAGTGAAAACTGGTAAATAAGAATACTGGTCCGAGCTGGTCTTGTAAACCTTAAAATGGAACATCAGTGAAACTGGGAGATAAGAGTACTGGTCCAAACTGTTTTATCCTCCTGGGTCTCACAGATCTTCTGTTTTATTTTTCTCCAGATATCTGACAGCTGTTGTGGTGAGTAGGTTGCAGTCGGTAAATAGTTTCTTGCTTAGCTGACTACAGTTCCTTTTCACAAGATTGTTTCTTCTGGGTTGTTCATATCGCTGTGAAGCAAGGACAAGCCTTTCTTTAAAAGTAAAATACTGCGGATGCTGGAAGTCTGAAACAAAAACAAAAATAGTTGGAAAAACTCAGCAGGTCTGACAGCATCAGCGGAGAGGAATACAGTTAATGTTTCGAGTCCGTATGACTCATCAGAACGAAGGAAAAATAGAAATGAGGTGAAATATAAGCTGGTTGAAGGGTGTGGGACAGGTAGAGCTGGATAGAGAGCCAGCGATAGGTGGAGGCAAAGAAGAGATTGCCAAAGATGTCATAGACAAAAGGACAAAGAGGTGTTGACGGTGGTGATATTAGCTAAGAAATGTGCTAATGGTGACATTAAGGGTAGAAAGCAGGACGAGCAAGTGACAAATAGCCCTAGTGGGAGTGGGGTGGGGGCAAGGGATTGAAATAGGCTAAAAGGTGGAGATAAAACAATGGATGGAAATAAATTTAAAAATAATAGAAATAGGTGGGAAAAGAAAAATATATTAAAAAAAATTATAATTATTAGAAAAAAGGGTGTATTGGAAAGAGGGTGGGGATGGAGGAGAGAGTTCATGATCTGAAGTTGTTGAACTCAATGTTAAGTCTGGAAGGCTGTAAAGTGCCTAATCGAAAGATGAGGTTCTGTTCCTCCAGTTTGCGTTGAGCTTCACTGGAACATTGCAGCAGGCCAAGGACGGACATGTGGGCATGAGAGCAGGGTGGTGTGTTGAAATGGCAAGCGACAGGGAGGCCTGGGTCATACTTGCGAACAGACATCAATGTAATGTGGCTCTAGCAGCAGAAACAGGACATTAAATAAAGATAACACACAAGCAGGGATATCGCCTCTGGCTGTCATGGTTAATGTATCTTACCTTGTCCCTGTCGCCGACGTGGTCACCTTCCTCACCAGGTACTTCGATAAGGTGGGGAGCGGCACCGAGATTCGAGACGACTTGGGGATCTGGACAGGCAAACGCCTGTTTAAGGTCACGCTAAAGACCGATGGTAAGGGAGCCATTTTCCACCCTCCTTCCAGTTTCGCTATCGGGGGAAACCGTGGCTACCTGGTCTACGCTGGGCAACCCAAGCATTGTCGCTCATGCGGCAAGGCTGGTCATGTGGCGGCCAACTGCAGCGCCTCCCTCTGCAAGATCTGCAAACAGGAAGGGCACCAGACAAAAGACTGCAAACAGGCCAAGTGCTGCAACCTGTGTGGCGAGGCAAGTCACCTCTACAGGACCTGCCCCAAACGCTGCCGTACTTACGCACAGGCAGCCAAAGCCGACCACGGGGAAGCAGAAGAAATGTTCCGTGTCACTCCAACCACCAAGGCCCCCAGGGAGCTCAACGGGACAAAGGAGGACACAGAGAGAGACAAGGTGGAGAAAGAGATTGAGGCAACAGAGAGCCAATCAACAGCACTACCCCCTGAACCTTCCAGTCCTCAGGACAGCGAATCAATGGAGGAGGAGGCAGCAGTGGAAAAGCAGCAGGGGGAGTGGCGGACGGTGAAGAACAAGAAAAGTAAGAGGGAGCGAAGAAGAAGCAAAGGCGTTTCCCAGAGAAGCGGCAAGAGGCGTCTCCCATCCGACACGGATGACAAGGGCAGCAGCTCTTCGGATGAGGAAGTGCCAGAGCGGCACCGACAGAAGAGGCGGCAAAGCTCCAGGGCGTTGGAGGACGAGACACCCGAGCTCCAGAAAATTGGAGACAACAAGGAGCCCAGCGCACCCCAACTTTGCCTGCAACCTGAGGAGGCCAGTGCACCACAGCCCCTGGAATCTGGGAGCAGTGAGGCAATCATCGCACCCCAGCTCCAGGAAGCCGGGAACAGCAACCCCCCAGAGGGGGTGAGTTTTGGAGAAGCTTCTCCAGCAAAGGTCATCTCAAAATCCGCTCACTACGTGAACCTCCAGATGCCACTGGAGCAGAACACGGCCAAGGAGATCTACCTCAGCCCATCCAAAGTGAAGGAATTTGAGCTCACTACGGGTATGAAGGAGCAGACTAAAGGTCTGGGACTCTCAGAGACAGTGGGTTTGGTAGGAGAATAAATGCTTTAATATGGGTTTAAAGATTGTATCCATAAATGTGCGTAGCATTAAATCTACTACGCGATGTGTTGCGACCTTGGACTACCTAGCCAAGGTCAAAGCTGACCTGTTGTTTCTGCAGGAGTGTGCGATACCGCACCTCAGCTCCTACAGGCAATGGTCACGATGGTGGTCCCACGGGCCATCGATCTGGTCGGGCGGAAACGACTCTCGTTCCTCCGGCCTGGGTATTCTGCTGCGGGGAGGCAACTTCACCGTCTCCGAGGTCAAGGAGGTGGTGGGCGGGCGACTCCTGGTAGCAGACGTAATGTACAAGAACGCTCCACTCCGGTTAATTAACGTGTACGGCCCGGCACAAGGGGCTGAGCGGCTGGAGGTTTTTCAGCAGCTCCCACTGCTGCTGGCGACCTCCAGGCCGGTCATTCTGGGCGGGGACTTCAACTGCATCATCGATGCGGCTGGACGATCCAGCAGGGCCGGAAGCAGATTGGACGCTACGTCCAGATCCCTGATGGAAACAGTTAAGGATGCCAAGCTGCACGACGTCTTCAGCAACCCTGCAGACGGAGCGCAGCGTAGATACACCTGGTCGCGGCCAGACGGGTCCATTCGTTCCAGGATAGACTTCCTGTTTGTGTCCCGTGCATTCACAGTCAGATCCACCGAGGTCAAGCCGGTGTTCTTCTCTGACCACTGCCTCCTACTGGCGGACTGCCACTTGGAGGAAGACCTGAGGGTGGGCAGGGGGGCATGGAAGCTAAATGTGCAACTGCTGACCCCAGAGAACATTGAGGAGCTCAAGAGGGATTACAAAGGTTGGAGAACCGTGAAACCCCTCTTTGAGTCCCTGACACACTGGTGGGAAGTGATCAAGGGAAGCATCAAGAGGTTTTTCATCCGCAAAGGCACCCAGAAAGCTAGAAAGGAACAGAGGGAAATGTCCCGACTCCAGGAAAAGATGCAGAATCTGCTCCGGCTGCAGTCGATGGGGGTCGATGTCAAGGAGGAGCTCCAAGAGGTGAAGGGCCAGCAAGCCTCGCACTTTGCCTCGGAGGCCTCCAAGATCATCTTCCGTTCCAGAGTCCGCTCCGTGGAGCAGGATGAGACGTGCTCACGTTTCTTCTTCCAAAAGGTACACAGAGAGCGCTCTGTGATCAGCAGCCTGAAGGAAGAAGACGGCTCAGTAAAGTCATCACGGTCCGACATTCTGAGGATCAGCAAATCCTTTTATGCCGGTCTGTATGACGTGAAGCCCACGGACAGCACGGCCTCCCAGTCCTTCCTGTCCTCTATCACGGAGGTCTTAGACCACAGTACGCGGGAGAGCCTAGACAAACCGCTAACTCCTGACGAACTGACTAAGGCCCTCGAGTCCTTCGAGAAGAGTAAAACCCCCGGAAGCGACGGCCTGCCGGCGGAGTTGTATTCGGCTCTGTGGGACTTGATCGGCCCAGACCTGCTAGAAGTGTACGAGAGTATGCTCCTGGCCGGCAGCATGTCAGAATCCATGAGGAAAGGCATCATCACCCTCATCTACAAGCACAAGGGGGAAAGGGAGGAAATTAGAAATTGGCGACCCATTTCACTGTTGAATGTGGACTATAAGATTCTGTCCAAGGTCATCGCCAACCGGGTCAAATCCGCTCTGGAATTGGTGATTCACCCTGACCAGACCTGCTCTGTGCCAGGCAGGAAGATCTCTGACAGCCTGGCGCTGCTCAGGGATACGATTGCCTATGTACAGGACAGGGGTGTGGATACCTGCCTCATCAGCTTGGATCAGGAGAAGGCCTTTGACAGAATATCGCACACCTACATGGGGGATGTGCTCTCCAAAATGGGCTTTGGGGAGGGAATTCGAAATTGGATCCAACTGCTCTACACTAACATCAGTAGCGCAGTCTCAATCAATGGGTGGGAAACAGATAGCTTTCCGATCAAATCTGGAGTCAGGCAGGGCTGTCCTCTCTCGCCTGTCCTTTTCGTGTGCTGCATAGAACCCTTTGCCGAGTCCATCAGGAAGGATCCGGGCATAAGAGGAGTGACGATCCCAGGCAGTGGAGGCACTCAGGTAAAAGCCTCCCTGTACATGGACGACGTCGCCGTTTTCTGCTCGGATCCGCTGTCGGTGCGCAGACTGATGCACATCTGCGACCAGTTCGAACTGGCCTCGGGAGCCAAGGTAAATCGTGGGAAGAGCGAGGCCATGTTCTTTGGGAACTGGGCTGACCGATCCTTTGTCCCCTTCACTGTCAGGGCTGACGGCCTGAAGGTGCTGGGGATATGGTTCGGAGGGACCGGGGCATGCGTTAGAAACTGGAAGGAGCGAGTGGCTATGGTGAAAAGGAAACTGGGCATGTGGGAGCGACGCTCCCTCTCCATTGCGGGTAAGAACCTGGTCATCAGGTGTGAGGTACTCTCGCTGTTGCTGTACGTGGCGCAGGTCTGGCCCATTCCAGACTCCTGCGCGATGGCGATCACTCGAGCCATCTTCCGCTTTATCTGGAGGTCGAAAATGGATCGTGTCCGCAGGGACGCGATGTACAAGCCTCTAGATAAAGGGGGAAAAAACGTGCCCAACATCGCCCTCATACTGATGGCCACCTTTGTGTGTGGCTGCATCAAGCGGTGCGTAGACCCTCAGTACGCAAACACCAAGTGTCACTACGTGCTGAGGTTCTACCTGTCCCCGGTGTTGCGAAGGATGGGTCTGGCCACGCTGCCGCGGAACGCTCCAAGTAGTTGGACCGTGCCGTACCACCTGTCCCTGGTGGAAAAATTTATGCAGAAAAACACCTTTGACCACAAGTCCATCAGGCAGTGGTCAGCACGTAACGTCCTAGAGGCCCTGAGGGAAAAGGAGAGGGTGGACCCTGTGGGATGGTTCCCCGAGCAGACTGTCAAAGTCATTTGGCAGAATGCCTCATCGCCAGAACTTTCCAACAAGCACCAAGACGTAGCTTGGCTGGTGGTGAGAAAGGCCCTCCCCGTCAGATCCTTCCTACACGCCAGGAGTCTCACCCCCTCTGCACGTTGCCCTCGAGGTGGCTGTGGTGGGGAAGAGACCGTTGTTCACCTCCTTGTGGATTGTGCCTTTGCAAAGAAAGTCTGGAGAGAGATGCAGTGGTTGCTGTCGAGGTTCATCCCGAGCAGTTCTGTGACACAGGACTCTGTGCTCTACGGGCTGTTCCCAGGGACACACACCGAGACAAACATCGACTGCAGCTGGAGGATCATCAACTCGGTGAAAGAGGCGCTTTGGTCTGCCCGAAACTTGTTGGTCTTCCAGCACAAAGAGTTGTCCCCGACCGATTGTTGCGGACTGGCACAATCCAAAGTCCAGGACTACGTGCTGAGGGACGCACTAAAGCTTGGGGCAGCTGCCGCAAAGGCGCAATGGGGAAGGGTCGCTGTCTAAGACCTTTCTACCACAGCGCACCGAGAGACTGGGAACTGTTTAGAGCCCCTCGGGCTGTACAGATCAAAATGAAAGGCTGTAAATGATTGTAATATTGTTTGTACTGATGCACCTGGTGATACATTTTGTAAAAGTTTAACCTGGATTGTACCCTTGTAATGTTGTTTTTGAAATGGTTTTGAATGTGACTGAAGATTTTTTATGAATAAAGTATATTTTTACAAAAAAAAAAAAAAAATCTTACCTTTTGGCTAAGATCAAGTGTTGCAGGGGCGACACCATGGTCCTGCCAAGGCAAGGTCGGGATGGAAGGGCGATAACCAATCGCAATCCAAATCCATACTGTGGGTTACCTATCACCGTCCGAGTCACGGTGAACCACAGCGAAGGAGGATCACCTATGGATCGGGGCTTCTTCACCAGGAGGATCCTGTTGAAGGCGTGCGGCTTCCAAGCTCCGGAGATCTTCACCCTGCACGACTCCCGCAAAGGCGGTTATTTTGACGTGACGTTCAAGCGGGTGGCAGACTGCGTCCGGCTCCTGAGGGTGTTCGAGGAGAAGAGAGACCTGCCGGAGATGAAGATCCTGACGGCGGAGCCGCACTTTTCTCTGCCGTTGCAACGGGAACGTGAGGTGATGGTGCATGTGTACAACCCCTTCGTCCCTGTCGCCGACGTGGTCACCTTCCTCACCAGGTACTTCGATAAGGTGGGGAGCGGCACCGAGATTCGAGACGACTTGGGGATCTGGACAGGCAAACGCCTGTTTAAGGTCACGCTAAAGACCGATGGTAAGGGAGCCATTTTCCACCCTCCCTCCAGTTTCGCTATCGGGGGAAACCGGGGCTACCTGGTCTACGCTGGGCAACCCAAGCATTGTCGCTCATGCGGCAAGGCTGGTCATGTGGCGGCCAACTGCAGCGCCTCCCTCTGCAAGATCTGCAAACAGGAAGGGCACCAGACAAAAGACTGCAAACAGGCCAAGTGCTGCAACCTGTGTGGCGAGGCAAGTCACCTCTACAGGACCTGCCCCAAACGCTGCCGTACTTACGCACAGGCAGCCAAAGCCGACCAGGGGGAAGCAGAAGAAATGTTTCGTGTCACTCCAACCACCAAGGCCCCCAGGGAGCTCAACGGGACAAAGGAGGACACAGAGAGAGACAAGGTGGAGAAAGAGATTGAGGCAACAGAGAGCCAATCAACAGCACTACCCCCTGAACCTCCCAGTCCTCAGGACAGCGAATCAATGGAGGAGGAGGCAGCAGTGGAAAAGCAGCAGGGGGAGTGGCGGACGGTGAAGAACAAGAAAAGTAAGAGGGAGCGAAGAAGAAGCAAAGGCGTTTCCCAGAGAAGCGGCAAGAGGCGTCTCCCATCCGACACAGATGACAAGGGCAGCAGCTCTTCGGATGATGAAGTGCCAGGGCGGCACCGACAGAAGAGGCGGCAAAGCTCCAGGGCGTTGGAGGACGAGACACCCGAGCTCCAGAAAATTGGAGACAACAAGGAGACCAGCGCACCCCAACTTTGCCTGCAACCTGAGGAGGCCAGTGCACCACAGCCCCTGGAATCTGGGAGCAGTGAGGCAATCATCGCACCCCAGCTCCAGGAAGCCGGGAACAGCAACACCCCCGAGGGGGTGAGTTTTGGAGAAGCTTCTCCAGCAAAGGTCATCTCAAAACCCACTCTCTACGTGAACCTCCAGATGCCACCGGAGCAGAACACGGCCAAGGAGATCTACCTCAGCCCATCCAAAGTGAAGGAATTTGAGCTCACTACGGGTATGAAGGAGCAGACTAAAGGTCTGGGACTCTCAGAGACAGTGGGTTTGGTAGGAGAATAAATGCTTTAAAATGGGTTTAAAGATTGTATCCATAAATGTGCGTAGCATTAAATCTACTACGCGATGTGTTGCGACCTTGGACTACCTAGCCAAGGTCAAAGCTGACCTATTGTTTCTGCAGGAGTGTGCGATACCGCACCTCAGCTCCTACAGGCAATGGTCACGATGGTGGTCCCACGGGCCATCGATCTGGTCGGGCGGAAACGACTCTCGTTCCTCCGGCCTGGGTATTCTGCTGCGGGGAGGCAACTTCACCGTCTCCGAGGTCAAGGAGGTGGTGGGCGGGCGACTCCTCGTAGCAGACGTAATGTACAAGAACGCTCCACTCCGGTTAATTAACGTGTATGGCCCGGCACAAGGGGCTGAGCGGCTGGAGGTTTTTCAGCAGCTCCCACTGCTGCTGGCGACCTCCAGGCCGGTCATTCTGGGCGGTGACTTCAACTGCATCATCGATGCGGCTGGACGATCCGGCAGGGCCGGCAGCAGATTGGACGCTACGTCCAGATCCCTGATGGAAACAGTTAAGAATGCCAAGCTGCACGACGTCTTCAGCAACCCTGCAGACGGAGCGCAGCGTAGATACACCTGGTCGCGGCCAGACGGGTCCATTCGTTCCAGGATAGACTTCCTGTTTGTGTCCCGTGCATTCACAGTCAGATCCACCGAGGTCAAGCCGGTGTTCTTCTCTGACCACTGCCTCCTACTGGCGGACTGCCACTTGGAGACGGACCTGAGGGTGGGCAGGGGGGCATGGAAGCTAAATGTGCAACTGCTGACCCCAGAGAACATTGAGGAGCTCAAGAGGGATTACAAAGGTTGGAGAACCGTGAAACCCCTCTTTGAGTCCCTGACACACTGGTGGGAAGCGATCAAGGGAAGCATCAAGAGGTTTTTCATCCTCAAAGGCACCCAGAAAGCTAGAAAGGAACAGAGGGAAATGTCCCGACTCCAGAAAAAGATGCAGAACCTGCTCCGGCTGCAGTCGATGGGGGTCGATGTCAAGGAGGAGCTCCAAGAGGTGAAGGGCCAGCAAGCCTCGCACTTTGCCTCAGAGGCCTCCAAGATCATCTTCCGTTCCAGAGTCCGCTCCATGGAGCAGGATGAGACGTGCTCACGTTTCTTCTTCCAAAAGGTACACAGAGAGCGCTCTGTGATCAGCAGCCTGAAGGAAGAAGACGGCTCAGTAAAGTCATCACGGTCCGACATTCTGAGGATCAGCAAATCCTTTTATGCCGGTCTGTATGACGTGAAGCCCACGGACAGCACGGCCTCCCAGTCCTTCCTGTCCTCTATCACGGAGGTCTTAGACGACAGTACGCGGGAGAGCCTGGACAAACCGCTAACTCCTGATGAACTGACTAAGGCCCTCGAGTCCTTCGAGAAGAGTAAAACCCCCGGAAGCGACGGCTTGCCGGCGGAGTTGTATTCGGCTCTGTGGGACTTGATCGGCCCAGACCTGCTAGGAGTGTACGAGAGTATGCTCCTGGCCGGTAGTATGTCAGAATCCATGAGGAAAGGCATCATCACCCTCATCTACAAGCACAAGGGGGAAAGGGAGGAAATTAGAAATTGGCGACCCATTTCACTGTTGAATGTGGACTATAAGATTCTGTCCAAGGTCATCGCCAACCGGGTCAAATCCGCTCTGGAATTGGTGATTCACCCTGACCAGACCTGCTCTGTGCCAGGCAGGAAGATCTCTGACAGCCTGGAGCTGCTCAGGGATACGATTGCCTATGTACAGGACAGGGGTGTGGATACCTGCCTCATCAGCTTGGATCAGGAGAAGGCCTTTGACAGAATATCGCACACCTACATGGGGGATGTGCTCTCCAAAATGGGGTTTGGGGAGGGAATTCGAAATTGGATCCAACTGCTCTACACTAACATCAGTAGCGCAGTCTCAATCAATGGGTGGGAAACAGATAGCTTTCCGATTAAATCTGGAGTCAGGCAGGGCTGTCCTCTCTCGCCTGTCCTTTTCGTGTGTTGCATAGAACCCTTTGCCGAGTCCATCAGGAAGGATCCGGGCATAAGAGGAGTGACGATCCCAGGCAGTGGAGGCACTCAGGTAAAAGCCTCCCTGTACATGGACGACGTCGCCGTCTTCTGCTCGGATCCGCTGTCGGTGCGCAGACTGATGCACATCTGCGACCAGTTCGAACTGGCCTCGGGAGCCAAGGTAAATCGTGGGAAGAGCGAGGCCATGTTCTTTGGGAACTGGGCTGACCGATCCTTTGTCCCCTTCACTGTCAGGGCTGACGGCCTGAAGGTGCTGGGGATATGGTTCGGAGGGACCGGGGCATGCGTTAGAAACTGGAAGGAGCGAGTGGCTATGGTGAAAAGGAAACTGGGCATGTGGGAGCGACGCTCCCTCTCCATTGCGGGAAAGAACCTGGTCATCAGGTGTGAGGTACTCTCGCTGTTGCTGTACGTGGCGCAGGTCTGGCCCATTCCAGACTCCTGCGCGATGGCGATCACTCGAGCCATCTTCCGCTTTATCTGGAGGTCGAAAATGGATCGTGTCCGCAGGGACGCGATGTACAAGCCTCTAGATAAAGGGGGAAAAAACGTGCCCAACATCGCCCTCATACTGATGGCCACCTTTGTGTGTGGCTGCATCAAGCGGTGCGTAGACCCTCAGTACGCAAACACCAAGTGTCACTACGTGCTGAGGTTCTACCTGTCCCCGGTGTTGCGAAGGATGGGTCTGGCCACGCTGCCGCGGAACGCTCCAAGTAGTTGGACCGTGCCGTACCACCTGTCCCTGGTGGAAAAATTTATGCAGAAAAACACCTTTGACCACAAGTCCATCAGGCAGTGGTCAGCACGTAACGTCCTAGAGGCCCTGAGGGAAAAGGAGAGGGTGGACCCTGTGGGATGGTTCCCCGAGCAGACTGTCAAAGTCATTTGGCAGAATGCCTCATCGCCAGAACTTTCCAACAAGCACCAAGACGTAGCTTGGCTGGTGGTGAGAAAGGCCCTCCCCGTCAGATCCTTCCTACACGCCAGGAGGCTCACCCCCTCTGCACGTTGCCCTCGAGGTGGCTGTGGTGGGGAAGAGACCGTTGTTCACCTCCTTGTGGATTGTGCCTTTGCAAAGAAAGTCTGGAGAGAGATGCAGTGGTTGCTGTCGAGGTTCATCCCGAGCAGTTCTGTGACACAGGACTCTGTGCTCTACGGGCTGTTCCCAGGGACACACACCGAGACAAACATCAACTGCAGCTGGAGGATCATCAACTCGGTGAAAGAGGCGCTTTGGTCTGCCCGAAACTTGTTGGTCTTCCAGCACAAAGAGTTGTCCCCGACCGATTGTTGCGGACTGGCACAATCCAAAGTCCAGGACTACGTGCTGAGGGACGCACTAAAGCTTGGGGCAGCTGCCGCAAAGGCGCAATGGGGAAGGGTCGCTGTCTAAGACCTTTCTACCACAGCGCACCGAGAGACTGGGAACTGTTTAGAGCCCCTCGGGCTGTACAGATCAAAATGAAAGGCTGTAAATGATTGTAATATTGTTTGTACTGATGCACCTGGTGATACATTTTGTAAAAGTTTAACCTGGATTGTACCCTTGTAATGTTGTTTTTGAAATGGTTTTGAATGTGATTGAAGATAATTTATGAATAAAGTATATTTTTACAAAAAAAAAAAAAATCTTAGTGCTTTTTCCCCTCTTCTGTCCCATCTGATCTGTTTGTGACAAAAAGTGGAGACAGCTGCAGGAAGGTTTCTGAAAACATGAAATAGGTTTTAATTTGAGGGTTTAACAGATTAAAAGGGTTGAATTAGCGCCACCCGTTGGTGAGAATAATATATTCCACACAACTGTGATACCGGCAACAGCGTACAGAGGGCGCTGTTGGCAACAATGGCTTTTGATCATCAGTAGGTCTGCACCGCCCTCAGCTGGTACTTAATGACATTACAGTTAGAATAAAAGTCTACAGCACTGCAATACCACAGTATTCCTATAGATGGTGATGTTATAAGGGGGTTACGCTTCAGGTCTGCAGCGCCATCATATTAATTACAATGATTAAATTCACAGCGCTATCGTTATATTTCAATGTGCTGAGAATATGGTTTGAAGGGGCTGGGACATGCACCAAGAACTAGGAGGACCACATAGCCAAAGTAAAGTACAAGACTGGGTGTGTGGAAGCAATCCTCCCTCTTGCACCTGGTCATCAGACATGAGGTGCTCTCACTGGTGCTGCACATGGCACAGGTCTGGCCCATAACCTGCTCTTGAGTTGTGGTGGTCACTCTAACCATCTTCCACTTTATCTTCAGATTGAAAATGGACAGTGCCTGAGGAACATCTTATACAAATCCCGAGGTAAAATGTTGAGGGGAAGGAAAGCATACCCAACATCACCCTCATCCTGATGACCACCTTTGTGTGTGGCTGCATCAAGTTGTACATAGACCATCAGTGAACAAACACCGAGTGTCACTACATGCTGAGCTTCTATCTGAACTCAATGTTGCAAAGGATGGGTCTGGCCACATTGCTGTGAAACACACCATTCTGTTGTACCACCTGTTCCTTGTGGAAAAGTTTATGTAGAAAAACACCTTAACCACAAGTCCATTAGGCAGTGGTCCACACATAATATTCTCGAGATTCTTGAGGACTGAGCTTACAACTGTTATGTACATTTGACAAATTTTATGGAAAAAGTATACCTTTTGAGAAAAAATATTAAAGTGCTATGAACAGATACAGAAAATAATCCCAAAGGTCTTTATATCTATAGGAATAGAATACAAGGGGTAGAAGTTATGCTTCAGTTATACAAAGCCCTAGTTAGACCACAAATGGAATATTGTGCTCAGTTCTGAAGCAGGCCATGTCCAAATTCAGCAAGAGCTGGACAATATTCAGGCTTGGGCTGACGAGTGGCAAGTAACATTTGTGTCATGCAAGTGCCAGGCAATGACCATCTCCAACAAGAGACCATCCAGGACAAAGCAGCCCACTTGATTGGCACCCCTTCCACAAGCATTCACTCCCTCCACCACCAACGAACAGTAGCAGCAGTGTGTACCATCTACAAGATGCACTGCAGGAACTCACCAAGGCTCCTTAGACAGCACCTTCCAAACCCACAATGGCTACCATTTAGAAGGACAAGGGCAGCAGATAGATGGGAACCACCTGGAGGTTCCCCTGTAAACCACTCACCATCCTGACTTGGAAAAATATTACCATTCCTTCACTGTCGATGGGTCATAATCCTGGAACTCCCTCTCCAACAACACAGTGATGTTCCTAAAATATCTGAAAGAACATTTCAAATTGGCCATCACAAAAAGTGCAATCATACTTAACTTTTACACATGGATCACGAGGAGCTTCAATACAATCAATGAACATTACAGTCATTTCAATATGGTCATTACAGACAGTCAGACAGTGCAATGGGTGTTGGAGTTATCGACATACATCATGTTGCACTCTGAGGTGCTTCAATACAATAATGATACATTTAGTATTCCCTGCATACATTCAGTGTGAGTCATACAACCCGAGGGGTCTGTATAATTCCCAGCCCCTCGGTGCACTATGGCAGAAAGGTCTGAGGCAATGACCTTACCCCATTGTGCCTTTGTAGCGGCTGCCCCAAGCTTTAGTGCGTCCCTCAGCACGTAATCCTGGACCTTGGAATGTGCCAGTCTGCAACAATCAGTTGGGGACAACTCTTTGCACTGGAAGACCAACAAGTTTCAGGCAGACCAAAGAGCGTCTTTCACTGAGTTGATGATCCCCCAACTGCAGTTGATGTTTGTCTCGGTGTGTGTCCCTGGGAACAGCCCGTAGAGCACAGAGTCCTGTGTCACAGAACTGCTCGGGATGAACCTCGACAGAAACCACTGCATCTCTCTCCAGACCTTCTTTGCAAAGGCACAATCTACAAGGTGGTGAACAACGGTCTCTTCCCCACCACAGCCACCTCAAGGGCAACGTGCAGAGGGGGTGAGACTCCTGGCGTGTAGGAAGGATCTGACGAGGAGGGCCTTTCTCACCACCAGCTAAGTTACATCTTGGTGCTTGTTGGAAAGTTCTGGTGATGAGGCATTCTGCCAAATGACTTTGACAGTCTGCTCGGGGAACCATCCGACAGGATCCACCATCTCCTTTTCCTGCAGGGCCTCTAGGACGATAAGTTTAGACCACTGCCTGATGGACTTATGGTCAAAGGTGTTTCTCTGCATAACTTTTTCCACCAGGGACAGGTGGTACGGCGCGGTCCAACTACTTGGAGCGTTCCGCAGCAGCGTGGCCAGACCCATCCTTCGCAACACCGGGGACAGGTAGAACCTCAGCACGTAGTGACACTTGGTGTTTGCGTACCGAGGGTCTACGCACAGCTTGATGCAGCCGCAAACAAAGGTGGCCATCAGGATGAGGGTGATGTTGGGCACGTTTTTCCCTTTATGTAGAGGCTTGTACATCGTGTCCCTGTGAACACAATCCATTTCTGACCTCCAGAAAAAGCGGAAGATGGCTTGGGTGATCGCCACAGCGCAGAAGTGAGGAATGGGTCAGACCTGTACCACATACAGCAACGCTGAGAGTGCCTCACACCTGATGACCAGGTTCTTACCCGCAATGGAGAGGGAGTGTCGCTCCCACATGCCCAGTTTTCTTTTCGCCAGAGCCACTCGCTCCTTCCAGTTTTTAACGCATACCCTGGTTCCTCTGAACCATATTCCCAGCACCTTCAGGCCGTCTGACCTGATGGTGAAGGGGATAAAGAATTGGCCAGCCCAGTTGCCAAAGATGGTTGTCTTGCATATTTAATCATTGTCTCTGCAGTGCCAGGTTACATATGCTTCCATTTTGCACAGAATGCCAGCTCATATCATTCACTTAACCCCTTAGGTGCTGAAGGGCACTGATTGAAAATTGACAATTTCCCATCAGTCAGCATGTGCAGCTACTGTGATTGATGATTTGTGCCTAAAGTTTACAATATAATGATAAACTGAAAAGATACCCCAGTTGTGTAAAGCTGCTGTGGCCCTTTGAATATTGCACTTGAATGCAAATGAACAGGCTGATGGGCACACACCAATGAGGTCAGCGGTAGGAGAAACTACGCATGAGCCGATGGACAGTGTGAGCCGACTGTATACGTACAACTGTTCCTGGTGCCTGTTGTGGTTGGAGTTACAATAGGACAAAAATGACCAAAGCAATGCTTTCAGATAATCCTCATAACTTATTTAATACATATTTACACATTAGGATTGCCTTAATAAATCAATACATGATGAATTTCCAAACTGTAAAACATTTGGAAATTAAACGTCTGTCAGGTTAACCTCGTAACGAATGTGAAATGCTCGTGTTTGGCTCAGGCTTGTTGGGAAAATGTGTGGCAAACAAATCATGAAGATACCAGGTGAGGTGGCAATGCCAGGCGGTGAAAGCCAGGGTTGAACCAGTCATGGTGGGGCTCATCTCTCAGTTTATAAAGGTCCTTCTTAGCCTAGTTTCAATATCACTCAGACAGTGGCTTCTTAACAATTGTTTCCAACAAATACCATCCACAATTGATCGACACCCTTGTTTTCTCTGTGCCTGCAACCTCAAGTAAGCAGATATTGAAAAATGTCTCGTGGCATCCAGACTTATTTTTGTTGCTATGGGACAATTGAAAGAAAACAACTTGCATTTTTTAATATATAGAAAAAGAACAACTTGCATTTATATTATCGCTGTACCTTTCTCATCAGCTCCCATTATTTCCTACTGTATACCCTGTCCTCTAGTGCAGTTACTGGTAAGATATAAATAGCCACCAGACATCTCAAAGCACTTTACAGACATGAAATGTAGCAAGGTGGCCAAAATCAAAAAGATCTCAACACTTTTTGTGACAAGGAATCATGTAATTATAGCATTTTTGATGATCTGTCGTGAAATGCAAATACTTGAAAGCCACTTCGAATGGGTGGAATTAGTAGATTTCAAGTGGGCAGAAACATTAAATTTCCCTTTGTTTACCTTTAATTACAGTCAAGACTCTGGACCGATGCATTTGTATCAATTCACCAAGGTGACCTCAGCACTTCAGCATTCAATGACCCCACTTAAAGCGTAAATTAAGGATGGGTAACAAAGGCTGTCCTTGTCAGCAATGCGCACATCACATTCCTTGAAAGAATATATTTTAAAAAACCCTTGAAAATTAATGCGACCCCAGTTGCCAGGAAAAAGAAAACAGCAATAGAGTAGCACAGTAACATTTAGCGTTTTATTAACATAAAATAATACATCTTATAAACATGAAAATCTGTGTTTTTATTGTACTTGGTAAAAACATTGTTTTAGATACACATAGTTTTCAGATAAGCTCTCCATATTCCAGGGACAGGAGTCAGTGAAACTTTTCTCATTCCCACACACATGGGCAGAATTTTGCTGTCGGTGAGCAGGGGGCTGGGGCCCACTCGCTGATGCATAAAATGATGCGGGATGATGTTGGGTGGAACCCCCAATGTCACCCTGTCCCATTTAAATCTTCAGGAAGGCGGGGGCACAGTGAGATCAGCTGCGGGCCTGCCGACCTGTCAATGGCCAATTAAGGCCCTTAAGGCTGGTGAGCAGGCCAGGAGCCCCGGCCGCAAATAGAAAAAACATGAAACCTCATCCAGCGGTGGGATGAGGTCTCATGCAGGGATTCAAAAAGTTTAATAAAGTTGTTCTGTAAATTATGAACATGTCCCATCTCATGTGACATTGTCACATGAGCGGCACATATTAGGGAAGTTTTTTTTTTCTATTTTTAATCTTCTTCAAAGTGGAAGTGATCTCCCTGAGACAGCACTTAGCCTCAGGGAGATGTGTGCTCTTTCATGCGCACGCGTTTTTGGGGATTCCCCCCGTCCGCACAGGACGTCATGCTGGGTGGGCCTTAATTGGCCGGCCCACGTAAAATGGCGGCACGGCCCGCTTCTCCGGCGGTGATCGGCTCCCCGCCCGCCAGAGATTGGGTCGGGCCCGCCCGTCCGACAGGTAGAAAATTCTGCCCATTGTGTGTAATCAGCTTCTCCCCCATCACATACACCAACACACTCTTTCCCAATCTCATCACACACACCAACACACTCTTTCCCAATCTCATCACACACACCAACACACTCTTTCCCAATCTCATCACACACACCGACACACTCTTTCCCCATCAATCACACACACCTACACACTCTTTCCCAATCTCATCACACACACCCTTTCCCAATCTCATCACACACACCGACACACTCTTTCCCAATCTCATCACACACACCGACACACTCTTTCCCAATCTCATCACACACACCGACACACTCTTTCCCAATCTCATCACACACACCGACACACTCTTTCCCAATCTCATCACACACACCGACACACTCTTTCCCAATCTCATCACACACACCGACACACTCTTTCCCAATCTCATCACACACACCGACACACTCTTTCCCAATCTCATCACACACACCGACACACTCTTTCCCAATCTCATCACACACACCGAAACACTCTTTCCCAACCTCATCACCCACACCAACACACTCTTTCCCAATCTTATCACACACACGCCAACACTCTTTCCAAACCTCATCGCACAAACCAACACTCTTTCCCAACCTCATCACACACACCAACACACTCTTTCCCAATCTCATCATACACACACCAACACACTCTTTCCCAACCTCATCACACACACCATCACACTCTTTCCCAATCTCATCACACACACCGACACACTCTTTCCCAATCTCATCACACACACCTACACACTCTTTCCCAATCTCATCACACACACCGACACACTCTTTCCCAATCTCATCACACACACCGACACACTCTTTCCCAATCTCATCACACACACCGACACACTCTTTCCCAATCTCATCACACACACCGACACACTCTTTCCCAATCTCATCACACACACCGACACACTCTTTCCCAATCTCATCACACACACCGACACACTCTTTCCCAATCTCATCACACACACCGACACACTCTTTCCCAATCTCATCACACACACCGACACACTCTTTCCCAATCTCATCACACACACCGACACACTCTTTCCCAATCTCATCACACACCGAAACACTCTTTCCCAACCTCATCACCCACACCAACACACTCTTTCCCAATCTTATCACACACACACCAACACTCTTTCCAAACCTCATCGCACAAACCAACACTCTTTCCCAACCTCATCACACACACCAACACACTCTTTCCCAATCTCATCATACACACACCAACACACTCTTTCCCAACCTCATCACACACACACACCAACACACTCTTTCCCAATCTCATCACACACACTGACACACTCTTTCCCAATCTCATCACACACACCGACACTCTTTCCCAATCTCATCACACACACACCGACACACTCTTTCCCAATCTCATCACACACACCATCACACTCTTTCCCAACCTCATCACACACACCGACACTCTTTCCCAATCTCATCACACACACCAACACACTCTTTCCCAATCTCATCACACACACCAAAACACTCTTTCCCAACCTCATCACACACACACCAACACACTCTTTCCCAATCTCATCACACACACCGACACACTCTTTCCCAATCTCATCGCACACACTGACACACTCTTTCCCAATCTCATCACACACACCGACACACTCTTTCTCAATCTCATCACACACACCGACACACACTTTCCCAATCTCATCACACACACCAACACACTCTTTCCCAATCTCATCACACACACCAACACACTCTTTCTCAATCTCATCACACACACCAACACTCTTTCCCAATCTCATCACACACACCGACACACCCTTTCCCAATCTCATCACACACACCAACACACTTTCCCAACCTATTTCCCCAACACACTCACTCAGCAACTCCTCTTCCCAAACCCCACGTGCCCTCCCTCCCGGGGCTGGAGCACAAAGCTGGGCAGTGGGCTGCAGCTGGTTTGGGGCCTCAGATTGGGCGAGAGGATCCAGCCGTCCTCTGTCAGATAATCTGTTTTTGTGATGTTGGTTGAGGTACACATATTGGCCAGGACCCTGTGGAGAACTCTCCTGCTCTTCAAAATAAGTGGCATTGGATTCTTTAAGTGCATCTTAGTGTGCCGACAGGGCCTCTGTTTAATGTCTTATCCAAACAGACAGGCAGCACCTCTAACAGTATTGTACTTCCTCAGTACAGCACTGGAGTTTCAGCCTAGATTTTTGTGCCAAGTTGCTGGAGAGAGACCTCAGCCTACAACCAGTGCTCCAGCTCTTACAAATTGTATGTCTCCATAAATTCACAAGGAAAATTTCGCCTCAAGTCATGATCTTGCACAGGGGTTGTGACTGGGCAGTGAGAGGGTTACTGACCAGTGCGCTGAGTGGTCAAGGCGAATTGAATAAACTGTGACCAGAGACGGCCCCTGCTCCTCTAGTGCTCCCCCCATGCACGCTCTGCTCCCCCTGCCCACACTCTGCTCTCGTCTAACCACACTTCTACCACAAAAACAAAAATACCTGGAAAAACTCAGCAGGTCTGACAGCATCTGCGGAGAGGGATACAGTTGATGTTTCGAGTCCGTATGACCCTTCATCAGAACTAAGACATATAGAAATGAGATGCAATATATTAAGACATTAAGGGAAGCGAGCTAGTGGCAGATGGCCCTTGTGCGGGTGCGGTGGGGGCGAAGGGATCTAAATGGGCTAAAAGGTGGAGATGAAACAATAGATTGAAATAAATTTAAAAATAGGAGGGAAAAGAAAAAAAAAGTATAAAAAAGATAATAAATTATTGGGAAAAGGGGGATCGGAAAGGGGGTGGGGATGGAGGAGAGAGTTCATGATCTGAAAGTGTTGAACTCAATACTAAGTCAGGAAGGCTGTAAAGTGCCTAGTCGGAAGATGAGATGCTGTTCCTCCAGTTTGCTTTGAGCTTCAGTTGAACATTGCAGCAGGCCAAGGACGGACATGTGGGCATGAGAGCAGGGTGGAGTGTTGAAATGGCAAGCGACAGGGAGGTCTGGGTCATGCTTGCAGACTGACCGAAGGTGTTCCGCAAAGTGGTCACCCAGTCTGCGTTTGGTCTCTCCAATGTAGAGGAGACTTCTACCACTAACTGATCACTGTCCCAGCACCCCCGTTATCTGATGGCAAATTGAACAGTACAGAAAAAAGTGGAATTTCTTTATCAGAATCTTTACCCGGACATCTATAGGAAATACCTCGCTTTTCTTAAATGAGTTATGAAAATAATTATCCAATGAAGTTTACAATATAATGATAGACTGAAAAGATACCCCAGTCGTGTAAAGCTGCTGTAGCCCTTTGCATATTGCACTTGAATGCAAATGAACAGGCTGATGGGCACACAGTAATGAGGTCAGTGGTAGGAGAAACCACGCATGAGCCGATGGACAGTGTGAGCCGAGTGTATATGTACAACTGTTCCTGGTGCCTGTTGTGGTTGGAGTTAGAATAGGACAAAAATGACCAAAGCAATGCTTTCAGATAATCCTCATTGTAACTTATATAACACATATTTACATACTAAATGCATATATTTACACATTAGGAATGCCTTAATAAATCGATACATGATGAATTTCCAAACTGTAAAACATTTGGAAATTAAACGTCTGTCAGGTTAACCTCGTAACGAATGTGAAATGCTCGTGTTTGACTCAGGCTTGTTGGGAAAATGGTTGGCAAACAAATCATGAAGATACCAG
This sequence comes from Cetorhinus maximus, assembly GCF_964194155.1. NCBI lineage: Eukaryota > Metazoa > Chordata > Chondrichthyes > Lamniformes > Cetorhinidae > Cetorhinus > Cetorhinus maximus. The sequence continues at coordinate 4,541,574 of NC_135893.1, forward strand.
GTGAGGTGGCAATGCCAGGCGGTGAAAGCCAGGGTTGAACCAGTCATGGTGGGGCTCATCTCTCGGTTTATAAAGGTCCTTTTTAGCAAATTGAACAGTACAGAAAAAAGTGGAATTTCTTTATCAGAATCTTTACCCGGACATCTATAGGAAATACCTCGCTTTTCTTAAATGAGTTATGAAAATAATTATCCAATGAAATTTATAAATCACCTGTTAAGCTATGATTTTTTTTTAGTTTTAAAAAGTTTGTTTACTGAGTTGAAAGACATTAGGGTTGATGTGTTTGGAAAATCATCTGGTTCAGATGGAAGATTGCTCGGCACTGAGCGATAGCTGGCTCATCCATTCTCTGCTGGGATCTTCTACCATTTTTCCACAACGGAGTCAAGTGAAATCAACCAAGCAAAGTCAACAGGTGTTCAAACGCCCTTTTCCGAGTTCTTTTTCCGCTCATGCTGGACTCGATTTACCATCCGGGCTTTTGACATCAGATACAAATTTTCACGATTCATCTTTGTATTTCAAAAATGAAAGCATCCATTAAAATGCATTAAAGTCAGGAAGAAAATGTTAAAATGGGTATGTGTTAAATTGACATATGGGTACAGTCCACCAATGTTCAACAAAAATTACAACACCAGCCAACGGTTTATTCCTTCTCCTCCGATCTAGCTGCCCGGATGTCTCACTGAGGATGGCAGTATTTGAGCTGGCTGGTGCTCAATCTGAATTGTGGTTCAGGTCTGATTATTCTGGGTGTACGGTACATAAATCACACATAGTTCAGATACATTGAATATTCTGAAAGGTTGTAACAGGCTGGCATTATAAGTTGTAAATGAACTTGCTGTCTTGGTAGTTCTGAATTTGCGAGTGCCCGTGGTTTCAAGATGCAGCTTGTATCTTTTACGTGATGGATTTGGTGCTCCCAATGAGTTTCTGTTCAGATGTGTTTATTTGTAGAGGTTTCACCGTGCTTCCATGTTCACTTCTTTTGACAACCCTCTCTTGTCTTCCTGTACTGACTGTACCAAAATGAATTTGGATTTGACAAGTCAATCGCATAAAACACTCAAACCAAACAGACCAAAGTAATCATATTTTTCTGATATTCATTTCATGTTGGTCAGTCCGTGAAGTAATTTCAAAGGAACTTTTGGATTCTTGAATCACAAGGATCTCCTAAAAACGAAAAATACAGAAATGTCACTTTAGAGTTACTGTTTTTATCAAATGATGATACAGACAAAATGAAAAGTCTAAAGACCAATATGTACAGAAAAGGAAAATAATTAGGTGGTGAAACTGAACCAATTTGCATGAAGCAATGGAAAGGTCCTTTAATACAATGGAGCTAATGGTCATCTGACAAATCTATGCATGTACTTGAAATTACAATAGTACAATAGTGTGAGAGATGACCTTAGTTCTAAAGATCAAGACGTAGAATCAGTATGGATAGAGATAAGAAATACTAAAAGTAAGAAGTCACCTGTGGGAGTAGTTTATAAGTGGTATCTTACCAGTAACTGCACTGTCGGACAGGGTATACAGTACGAAATAATGGGGGCTGATGAGAAAGGTACAGCGATAATCATGAGTGATTTCAATATACATGTAGGTTGGACGAATCAGAGTGGCAAAGGTAGCCTGGAAGATGAGTTCATAGAGGCACATTCTACAGCCAACCAGAGAACAGGCTATTCTAGATCTGGTAATTGTTATGACTGGGTGAGGAGGAGTGAGCTGGCTCTCCTTTCATTCAGCCCTGCAGGTTGGCTACAACAAAGGTTTTTAAAAATTATTTTTCCCCTAGATACCTTTTCTAGTCCAAATGTATTTACTTTTTAACAAGGAGTCAATCAAACCAGGTTTACTTGAGTCAAAGAAAGAGTAAGTTTATTAGTTACTAAACCAAAGAAAAAAATAATAAAAGATGTGACGACACATACAGAGAGAGAGAGAGAGAGAGAGATGCTTCCTGCTCTTTTTCAGCAGCATTCTTAGATGACTGTCATGTTTCTTCCTGCTTGTCTCTCTCTCTGCTTTTGGCAGAGCCAGTTTTTAAACTAATTTCTGTATATTCCAAGAAGGGATTCCAATTGACATCTATTGTTGTCGTGATCCTAGTTTTTCTCTTTCATCTCAGAAACGTTTTGACACATTTTGAGATATAAATCAACAGGAGATGGAGTTGTTTCATTCTCCAAAGGGGTTTTGAGTGTCTGGTTGGGTGTAACTGGCTGAGCAGCAAATCCCATTATCTTCACAGAATTACAGGGAATTAAAAGTCCAGCACTTTGCACTTTTAATGCCTTCCTATCAAGAATCCCTGTTTCAACTGGGCCTTGACACATCTCCACCTGCAGGTATGAAATTCCATGCAACATCTGAGAGTTGGTGTGTAGTGCAAATCATACAGAAACTTTCCAACAAAGTGGTCACTTACAATTTTTTTATTCATTCGTGGGATGTGCACTTCGCTGGCTGAGCCAATATTTATTGCCCATCCCTAGTTGCCCTCAAGAAGGTAGTGGTGAGCTGCCTTCTTGAACTGCTGCAGTACATGTGGTGCAGGTACACCCACAGTGCTGTTAAGAAGGGAGTTTCAGGATTTGGACCCAGTGACAGTGAAGGAACGGCAATATATTTCCAAGTCAGGATGGTGAGTGACTTGGAGGGGAGCTTCCAGGTGGTGGTGTGCCCACCTATCTGCTGCCCTTGTCCTTTTAGATGGTAGTGGTCGTGGGTTTGGAAGATGCTGTCTGAGGAGGTTTGGTAAATTTCTGGATATCAGATGACTGCTGGTATCCATCTTTGGTCAGTGTCTTTACTTGCATTTAAAAAAAACAGGACTTCTTTAAACAGTTCAATATGCCCGTGGTTAGCTGGTGAAGTTGTTGGTAGATCTCAGTCAATAATCATGTCTGTCATCATGACATAATGTGCAATGACACAGAATTGATTCATGACCTCATAGTAAAGGAGCTCCAGGCTGTCAGTGATCATAACAAGATTGTTATACTTTCCAGTGAGAAAGAAAGACTCTTGGAGAAGATGCATCATTCGCGCCAAACGAAGGAAGTTAAAAGATAGTATCAGGTTGAAAGAAAAAGTGTACAATTCCGCGAAGATTAGTGGCAGTTCTGAAAATTGAACAGGATACTTGAAAAAAAGCAAATAATAATAAAAAAAACACGAGAAATCAGAAATTAGAATGAGAGACAGCTAGCTAAAAATATAAAAAAACAGAAAGTAAGACATTTCTATGGATATTTAAAAAAGAAAAGAGTAACTAAAGTGAGTGTTGGTCCTCTAGAGAGAGTGTCTGGGAAATTAATACGGGGAAATAAGGGATGCATTTTGGTAGGAAGAACACATGGAGAGACAATATAAAATAAGGGGTTCAATTCTTAAGGGGGTGCAGGGGCAGAGGGACCTGGGTGTATATGTGCATAGGTCATTGACGGTGGCAGGACAGGTGGCGAGAGCAGTTAATACAGCATCCAGTATCCTAGGGTTTATTAATAGGGGCATAGAGTACAAGAGCAAGGAGATTATGCTGCGTTTACATAAGACACTAGTTAGACCTCAGCTAGAGTATTGTGTACAGTTCTGGGCACCACACTTTCGGAAGGATGCGAATGCATTGGAGACAGTGCATAAGAGGTTTACAAGAATGGTTCCAGGGATGAAGATAGATTGAAGAGGTTGGGACCATTCTCCTTGGAGAGGAGATTTGATAGAGGTGTTCAAAATCATGAGGGGGCTGAATAGAGTAGATAGGGAGAAACTGTTCCCACTTGTACAAGGATCGAGAACAAGGGGGCAGAGATTTAAAGTGATTTGCAAAAGAAGAGAATGTGATGTGAGAAAAAACTTTTTCACACAGCGAGTGGTTCAAGTCTGGAATGCACTGCCTGGACACGTGGTGGAGACAGGTTCAATCGAGGCATTCATGAGGGCATTGGATGATTATTTGAATAGAAACAATGAGCAAGGGTATGGGGAAAAGGCAGGAGAATAGCACAACGTCATAAAGCTAATTCGGAGAGCCAGTGCAGACACAAATAACATCCTATATATAACTATAAATCAAGAAGTGAAAGGAAGGGAGGAACTTAAAACTATTACAATTATCAGGGAAAGAGTAATGAGAAAATTATTGGAACTAAAAATTGACAAGTCCCCAGATCCTGATGGACTTCATCTTAAAAGTGGCTGCTGAGATAGTAGATGCATCAGTTTTAATCTTCCAAAATTGCCTAGATTCTGGAAAGGTCCCATTAGTTTGGAAAATAGAGTTTGTAACTCCTCCATTCAAAGAAGATACAGAAAGCAGGAAACTACCGGCCAATTAGCCTAACATCTGCCACAGGGAAAATACTAGAATCTATTATTAAGGAGGTTTCTGCAGGGTACCTTGAGAATCATAATGCAATCTGGCAGAATCAATGTGGTTTTGAGAAAGGGAAATTGTGTTTGACTAATTTATTAGAGTTATTTGAGTAAGTTACAAGCATTGTGAATAAAGGGGAACCTGTAGATGTGGTGTACTTGGATTTCCAAACAGCATTTGGTAAGGTGGCACAAAGGTTACTACACAAAATAGGAGCTCATGGTGTAGGGGGTAACATATTAGCATGGATCAAGGATTGGTTAGCTAACAGGAAACAGAGAGGCGGGGTAAATGGGTCATCTTCAGGTTGGCAAGATGTCGTCAGTGGAGTGCCACAGGGATCAGTGCTAGGGCTTCAACTATTTGCAATCTTTATTCATGACTTGGATGAAAGGACCAAAATGTGTGGTTGCTAGATTTACTGACAACAAAGTTAGGTTGGAAAGTAAGTTATGAAGAGAACATAAGGAGACTGCAAAGAGATATAGATAAGCTAAATGAATGGACAAAAATTTGGTAGATAAAGTATAATGTGGGGAAATATGAATTTTGGCAGGAAAAACAGAAAAGAAGCATATTACTTAAATGCTAATTAATAGCATTTATTTCACATTTAAATAATGCTAAATTATTTTAGCATTATTTATACTGGTGGCAGAATGGTAATGTCGCTGGACTCGTAATCCAGAGGCACAGCTAATACTTTGGGGACGCGTGTTTAAATTCCACCACAGCAGCCAGTGGAATTTAAATTCAATCACATCTGGAATTGAAAGCTCGTTTCAGTAATGGTGATCATGGAGCTATAATCAATTGATATAAAAACCCATTTGGTTCACTTACGTCCTTTAGGGAAGGAAATTTGCCGTCCTTACCTGGTTTGGCCTACATGTGACTCCAAACCCACAGCAATGTGGTTGACTCTAAACTGCCCTCTGAAATGGCCCAGCAAGTCACTCAGTTCAAAGGCAATTCGGGATGGACATCAAATGCTCGCCTTGCCAGTGACACCCACATCCCATGAAAGAATTTTTAAAAACTCTGCAGTACAGAGGGATCTGGATGTACTGGTATATGAATCACAAAAGGTCAGTAAGCAGTTACTGCAAATGATTAGGAAGAAAAATGGAATGTTGTTAATTATTGCAAAGGGAATGGAATATAAAAGTAGGGAAGCTTTGCTACAGTTCTACAGGGTGTTGGTGAGACCATATCTGGAATACTCTGTATAGTTTTAGTCTCCTCATTTAAGAAATGATATAAATGCATTAGAAACAGTGCATAGATGGTTCACTTGACTGATTCCTGGGATAAAGAGCTAGTATTATGAGAAAAGCTTGTGCAGACTGGGTCTGTATCTACAGGAGTTTAGAATGAGAGGTGATCTTATTGAAATATAGAAGGTCCTGAGGGAACTTGACAGGATGGATGCTGAAAGGATGTTTTCCCTTGTGGGAAGGACTGGAACTAGGGGACACAGTTTAAAAATAAGGGGTCTCCCATTTAAGATGGAGATGAGGAGAATTTTTTTCTCTCAAAGGGTCATTAGTCTGTGGAATTCTCTTCCCCTGAGAGCAGTGGAGGCTAGGTCATTGAATATTTTTAAGGCTGAGTTGGATAGATTCTTGATGGACAAGGGAGTCAAAGGGTAAAGGTCAGACAGAAAATTAGAGGCCACAATCATATTGAGCCATGATCTTATCAAATGGTGGAGCAGGCTCGAGGGGCCGAATGGCCTATTCCTGTTCATTCATATGTTTGTATGTAATTATGATTGCTGGAACTAAAATATTATTTGAAAGATTTTTAGTCTTTTAACTTGAAAGTTGTTCTCCAGGCTGTGTAACTATGACTTTAAGAGAACAGTGCACCATGATATTAACATACTATGCTGCTTTGTAAGAAGTAAGGGATTCTGCTTCATGATTTCCAGCATCACACGCCCACAACTGAAGCAGGATGATAAGCAAAGGTGCAGGATTTCCCCAAAGAGAAAGGAGGCTGAAGGCACAATGAAACCCGGGTCTCCATGTTTCCATGCAGAGGCCTCGGAATAGGACAGTGAAAGTGGCATTATAGTGAGTTGGAAGGCGAGTATAACTCAGACAAGAAAAAATGAAACAGGCAAAAATCACTCATATTAAAATGTGAAGACATCTCAGCATAAAAAATAAGAACCATATATATAAGCAGAACAAGGAGCTGAAGAGGTGAAAATTCACTGTCAACTCAGCTGATTTTAAAGATTCTAAAGTAAAAAATACCAGCCAATAAAGAATACGCCATCTCAGTGCCTATTTCTCTTTGTGGGACCTCTCTATGCTCAAATTAGATTTCACATTTCCTTAGTTATGATAGTGATTATTGTTCAAAAGAATTTTAATGGCAGGGAAGGTCCTGAGGTTATGAAAGGCGCTACATAAATGCAAATTTCTTTCTTCTATTATGAATGCCCAATTTTGACATTAAACTATATTTATTTTTACTTAGTGACTAAAGATAGTTTTCCTCCCTTTCTGTGTCAGTTACTGGCTGCCACATAAGTTGGCTCAATTGAGGAAAGCCAGCACAGACTTGTTAAAGGTAAACTGTATTTAACCAGTTTGATTGTGTTTTTTGATGTGGTAACAAAGAGGGTTGATGAAGGTAATGTGATTGATGTGGTGCACATGGACTTCCAAAAGGCATTTGATCAAGTGCCACATGGTAGAGTTGGAACAACGTTGAAGCCCATGGAATAAAAGGGAGAGTGACAACATTATCAGGCCATTAGTGGTGAACTTTGGACAGGAGGAAGGTACACTCCACCACTTTCCAAGATGAAGGTGAGAAACAAACAAATCACCCTTAGGGGAGTGCGAAGCGAGAGACATTTCCTATAATCCAGACAACCGTCGAAACTTGTGACTGTCTAAAGAGATATTAAAAATGCAAAGTCCTGGATATTGAAACAATAGCTGTCACAGACAGACACACCCAAATCCTCTTGGAAATACATAATGGGTGACGTATTTCAGGGCAAGGCTGCCCTGTCAGAAATTGTGGAGAGTTACCTGTCATTTGGTCGCTGTTTAAATCTGCTGTTTTCTTCCTGGAGCAGTCTTCTGTTTTCTTGCTTTCAGGTAATAAATAGCCTTCACTTGGTCTCTAACATGGAGAGATAAGTTATTAACCTTGCAAGTATGGTAAGTCACGTTTTGAAAGTAATGCTTCATTTGTCTGAGCTTGATGTTGTGAATGTGACAACGAATAAAGCAGGATATTTGTTCTACGTTCTGAATTGATTGTCATTAGAACACACCAAACGTAACCCTGAGAACTCTGAAGTTTCCAGCTTGAAGAACATTCTCTCTGATCACTTCATCCTCTTTATCTTATATACCCACAGCTGGTAACCTTCTGCGAGCATGTTTCCCCCATAAGCTGAAGTGTACATGACCAATGTTCACCTTGGCTAGTCACTGCCAATTTTGATTTGATCACTTCAAAGTTTACCATCATTCCATTAGCACAGTCAAGTCCTCTTAATCTGGACAGCAGAAATAACTTCAGGTTGCTCCTCTCCATAACAAATAGGGCCATACCTTCCTTGGAGAGGCAATCAGTGTCAGGGCCATTGCCGTGTAAACCCTTACCTTTGAAGTTCCGAGAGGGGTTCCCCAGCACATCTTTGGGGTGCCCCCCAAATCAGACACTGGGGAGCTCAGAAGTTACGGCCCATGGTCTTCTCTAATCACCTTCCATGGGGCCCTCCATCCTCATTACTGACACCACATGTTGCCTCAGAACTATGTTTCACCTCTCGCACCATTCATTTTTAGAATGTTTTCATGAGATGTGGATGGTGCCGACAAGGTCAGCCATCCTTAATTGCCCTTGAACTGAGTGGCTTGCTAGGCCACTTCAGAGAGCAATTAAGAGTCAACCACATGGCTGTGGGTCTGGAGTCACATGCAGGCCAGACCAGGCAAGGACGACAGGTTTCCTTCTCTAAAAGGACATCAGTGAACCAGATGGGATTTTAAGACAATTGATGATTGTTTCAGGGTCACCATTACTGAGGCTAGCTTTATATTACAGATTTTATTAATTAATTGAATTTCAATTCCACCAGCTGCCATGATGGGATTTGAACTTGTGTCCATAGAGCATTAGCCAGAGCTTCTGGATTATCAGCACAATGACATCATCACTACACCACCATCTCCCCTTCAGATCAGATCCTAATCTGCCCACAACACTGAAACTATAATGATTCTCGCAAATGACATTTTATAGAAGTGCAACCGTGGTTTATTGTCCATACATATGGACCCCTCCACTGTCTTGCACACCATGGAATACTGCACCTTCCTCAAACTGCTCTCCCCACTGTTCGCTTTTGTGACACTGCTTTTTCCTGGTTTCACTCCTACCTTCACACCGTAGAGCGACAATGTTTCAACTAGTTTCTCCTCCTATTCCCTCAAGGTCGCCTCTGGAGTCAATCATTGGCCTCTTTTTTATTAACTCCTACCCTTTGATGATATTATCCTAAAGCATGAATCAATTAGTACATGTATGCTGAAGACACCCATTACTATCTTGTCACCTGTGCCATCGATTACACTTGGCTGATAGACATTACCTATCTGTCACAAGACCCAGATGAACCAAAACTTCCTCCAGCTTTATATCAACAAGAGTGGACCTTGAATTCCCACAGGCATTTATATACCTCAATCCTAGACTCTGTCTCCCATCCCATCTCCCATTTCTTGTCAGTCCTGGGTATGAAGCTTTTGCATCCACCACTACTCTCCTCCGTCTGGCTAAACTTGTTCTCACACTGAACAATTACTCCTTAAACTCCTCTCACTTCCTCCAAATAAAAGGTGTGACTATGGGTACCCACATGGGCCCCAGTTATGCCTGTCTCTTTATGGGGCATGTGGAACATTCCTTGTTCCAGTCCTACTCCGGCCCCCTCCCACAACTCTTTCTCCGGTACATCGATGATTACTTCGGTGCTGCTTCATGCTCTCGTCGGGACCTGGAAAACTTTATTAATTTTGCTTCCAATCTCCACCCCTCCATCATTTTCACATGGTCCATCTCTGACACTTCACTTCCCTTCCTTGACCTCTCTGTCTCAATGTCTGGTGATAGACTGTCCACCAATATCCATTACAAGCCTACCGATTCCCACAGCTACTTCGACTACAGCTCCTCACACCCTGCTTCCTGTAAGGACTCCATCCCATTCTCAGTTCCTTCGCCTCTGTCGCATCTGTTCTGATGATGCCACTTTCAAAAACAGTTCCTCTGACATGTCCTCCTTCTTCCTTAACCGAGGTTTTCCACCCATGGTGGTTGACAGGGCCCTGAACCGTGTCCGGCCCGTCTCCCGCGCATCCGCCCTCACGCCGTCTCCTCCCTCCCAGAAACATGATAGGGTCCCCCTTGTCCTCACTTTTCACCCCACTAGCCTCCGCATTCAAAGGATCATCCTCCGCCATTTCCGCCAACTCCAGCATGATGCCACCACCAAACACATCTTCCCTTCACCCGCCCCCTGGCGGCATTCCGTAGGGATTGTTCCCTCCGTGACACCCTGGTCCACTCCTCCATCACCCCCTACACCTCAACCCCCTCCCACAGCACCTTCCCATGCAACCGCAGAAGGTGCAACACCTGCCCCTTTACTTCCCCTCTCCTCACTGTCCAAGGGCCCAAACACTCCTTTCAAGTGTAGCAGCATTTCACTTGCACTTCCCTCAACTTAGTCTACTGCATTCGTTGCTCCCAATGCGGTTTCCTCTACATTGGAGAGACCAAACGCAGACTGGGTGACCACTTTGCAGAACACTTTTGGTCTGTCCGCAAGCATTACCCAGACCTCCCTGTCGCTTGCCATTTCAACACTCCACCCTGCTCTCATGCCCACATGTCCGTCCTTGGCTTGCTGCATTGTTCCAGTGAAGCTCAACGCAAACTGGAGGAACAGCACCTCATCTTCCGACTAGGTACTTTATAGCCTTCCGGACTGAATATTGAGTTCAACAATTTTAGATCATCAACTCTCTCCTCCATCCCCACCCCCTTTCCGATTTTCTCCCCCTCCTTTTTGTTTTTTCCAAAAAATTGTATAGATTTTTCTTTTCCCACCTATTTCCATTATTTTCAAATGTATTTCCATCCATTGTTTTATCTCTACCTTTTAGCCTTTTTCAATTCCTTCACCCCACCCCACCCCCACTAGGGCTATCTGTACCTTGCTCGTCCTGCTTTCTACCCTTAATTAGCACATTCCTTTAGATAATATCACCACCTTCAACACCTCTTTGTCCTTTTGTCTGTGACATCTTTTGGCTCTCTCCACCTATCACTGGCCCTCTATCCAGCTCTTCTTGTCCCAACCACCTCCCCCCCGCCGAAACCAGCTTATATTTCACCTCTTTTCTATTTTTCCTTAGTTCTGTTGAAGAGTCATACGGACTCGAAACGTTAACCGTGTTCCTCTCCGCAGATGCTGCCAGACCTGCTGAGTTTTTCCAGGTATTTTCGTTTTTGTTTTGGATTTCCAGCATCCGCAGTTTTTTGCTTTTATCTTTGCATATTGTGTTGACCGGGAGCTCAGCTTCCTCCCTGACATCCAACCTGTCACCAATTTAATTTTCTTTCACTTGTTATATTGTCTACCACTGCCTCTACTTATTCTCTTGGCTACCGAGATTCTAATCTGCGCTTTTATTATTTTACAGCTCGATTTCTCCAACATTCTCTTCACCATCTCCTGCTTTTCCCATTCATAAACTACAAATCATCCAGAATTCCATGACATGTGTTCCCGCCAGCGACAAGATCTGGCTTTGCTGAACTCCACGAGTTTCCAGTATCTCTAAAAATTAAGATATTGGGACAATTTTACAGGGAAAATGACTGATATAATGCCAACTTTAGAATCATATCGGAACATGTTTGTGGAATGTTTTGAGTTTTTAGATTTGTAGATAATACTATTTTACACGTGTGACTATGTATCTTAAGAATATATATTTACCTTTCCAGCTGTCGTTTTCTCAGCATCTGTCAATGAAAGAAAAATAGAAGTAAAATAGGAGAAGTAAAGGATGTGAACATGATTTATTCCATTTTGTTCTACTTTACCAGCTTTTATTAACATGAAAATAGCAGGTGTTCTTCATAGCAAATGACACACTGGCCTCAATTTTAATACACTCTCACCCTTGCTCAGCACATGTGGCAAAGGTTAAAATTAGGCCGAGGTGACTTAACAGCTGAGGCTGTATCTTACCTACCTGGCACCATCTTACCTTTGCCAAAATTGAAGTCAACCAAGACCCTCACTACCGGCAGATAGGACCTGCCAGTAAATTAAATTCAAAGTCTCAGCCTGAAGTTACCAATCAGGCTGCAACGTAATAAACAAAGTCAGGGGGACGTCCACACTGACTGCAGCAAAATACCAAAAAATCTCAGTTAGGACTCCTTGTGGGCCAGGTGGATCAGGAATGCTCTCCCTCTGCCTCACCAGGCTTTGTAAGGAGTCCTTTGATCTCCGAAGACCTGGCTTCCCTCAATTGTTCTTCAACCTTCAACTCCCATCTGCACTTCCTCTACCCCCAACGATCTCCTCCAGGCCCCTCTTCCCACTAATTGTCAGATACTGATCCCATGATTTCTCTGTTGTGACCTCCTGCTGCCAAATTTCCTCACGGGTTTGACAGCAGAAAACACTGTTCGAAAGAAAAGTAAATTATTTCCAATCTAATTGAAAGAATATGGCAAATCATACTGGAACAGGAAGATGTACACAGTAAATCAAAAGAAGTACTCACCTTCACGTTTTGAACGCCTTCTCTTTCTCTTCCAAATAAAAAAAGCCACCGCGCAAGCTACGATAAGCACCACAATGACAACAGGCACAATTATATTGACCAAATTAGTCTTTTTTTCACATATCGTGTCAGTACTAGAGGTTCCTAGTTTGACCTGATTTTGGTTGCGTTCCTTACAACTGGGGAAAATGCAGAAAAAAATTAAATCAACACAAATATCCACGTTAGTTGTTGTAGTAATATTTATAACGAACCTGTGACAATTAATCTCTTATGGAAATCTTATTCCAAGTCCATTACCATTACAGGAAATGATGGAAGGCTGATTCATTATATTTAATCAAAATAACTACTGGCCAAGCACCTCGAATAACTACAAGATCCTCTTCAAAATAGTCCCATGGGATTTTTCTACCTCAGCCCCACAACCCTTTGAGTTCTCTACTCCTCTAATTCTGGCCTCCTGTATGTTCCCAATTATAACTGCTCCACTAGTGGGGTCATGCCTTCATTTGCCAAAGCCCCACGCTCTAGAATTCCCTCCCTACATCTTTCCCCCTCTCTACCTCGCTCTCCTCCTTCAAGACAATCCTTAAAACACACCTCTTTGATTAAGCTTTTGGCCATCTCACCTAATATCTCCTTATGTGGCTCGGTGTCATGTTTTATTTTACTGTGCTCCTGTGAATAGCCTCGGGACGTTTCATTACTTTAACCGTGCTTTTTTGTTGTTGTTGTTGCTTTGACTGAGGCATGGCTACAACTATTTCAAATCCACTTCGGCTTATAAGTGTCAACTAACATTTGTGCCGCTGTTATGACCCAGCAGTTGGTAAAGCTGAGTTATTTAAAAATCCCAGAGGGAAACTTTAAATAACTGTCATAACCTATATTTTTAAGTAGTATCTTTGAAATGCAGCTTGAAATTCAAGAATCAGACCACCAGTCCTCGAGAGGTTTTATATTAAACTAAATGAAACATTTCATTAAGTTACAACACATTAAACACATATACATGGCTACAAATTACCACTATCTTAACATATAACAAATTGCCAAACTAAACTCCATCGAGGCAACAGCAACACATAGGGGAGAATAATCCCCCTGTCAGGGGGTTTGTGCGGGGATGGGCAGGAGCGAGCGTGAACCCGATTGGCGCTCCCGATCCGGTGGGCGCCGCCAGTTTACATGGGTGGGCCAATTAAGGCCCACCCATCGTGACGCACAGCCGAAAGTGCTGAGCAGTCCCTGTGCGGGTGGGGGGTGGGATTCCCTGAGAGGTTCCCTGTGCTCATAGAGATCTCCCCGAGGCACAGAGGCGCCTCAGGGAGATTGGTTTCAGCGTTAAAGTTTGAAATGAAGGTTTGTAACACTTTTAAAACATGTCCCCTCATGTGACACTATCACATGAGCTGGGACATGTCAAAGACTAAAAGTAGAAATTGTTATTACGTTTTAAAACACTTCATGAAACCTCAACCCGCCCATTGATGAAGTTTCATGAAAAACGGGAAAGCCGCCTGGGCTCTTCACGTACCCGCCAACCTTAAGATTGGGCAGGCAGCAATCTTAACCATTCTTAACAGGCTTAATGACTTCCTTAAGGGCCTTAGACAGATCGACGGGTGCGTAGCTGACATGGCTACATGTCCGCCGAACTGACAATCTAAATGATGCGCGGTGACATTGGGACGACCGATCGACATCACTGCGCAGGTAAGAGAGTTTTGGATGACATTTTACGCGTCAGCAAGTGGGCCCCACCCCCGCTTGCCGATGGGAAAATTATTCCCATTGACTTTAAAGCAGACACCAGGCAAAGCATTTTCACTTAACGCATTCAAAATAAGGTTCCTTTCACTTTGGTTCCTTGCACACACAGTGGGAGGCTTACAGGCATTGATCTTACATTGCCTCTGCCCTGCACGCACAAAACTGGTACCGGTTAAATCCAGCATATCTCATTGAATGTAAATTCTCATTGTATCACTCGTCCCTTTGAACTCCACCTCTTCTAACAGTAAAACCCTTTTCATAGTACCAATTTTATTGGTAACATAAACATATTGCTTGGTGTCTGCTAGATAGGTGCCAGATTTCACTTGCCTTCTTGAATGTCTATTCAACAAAATGCAAATGCGCTCTGCCTCTCTTACATCTCAAAACTAGTACACATCAAAGCACTCAGACTAGCTGGCTTTAATCCAATTAAGACACATCCCTTGAGTATCATGGGGAGATGGTGAGATTCTCTCTTGTTGGAGATGACCATTGCCTGACACTTGTGCGGCTGTCATGAAGCGATTAATGTATATAATATTATTGGAAATTTGTTTTAAAAACAGAGGTTTCTTGTTCTTATTTCGGATTTCCAGTATCCGCAGTATTTTGCTTTTATGTTCATTTCCCAAAGAGGGGGTAATAAACCAGCTGTAGAAGTTGAGTTCACGGAAAATGAGTTCAAGGAACTCATTTCTCGTTATCTTGGCTCCCTTCTCTCTCCCCTTGTCCAGTCCCTTCCCACCTACATCCGTGATTCCTCTGACACCTTACGTCACATCAACAATTTCCAGTTCCCTGGCCCCAACCGCTTCCTCTTCACCATGCATGTCCAATCCCTCTACACCTCCATCCCCCACCAGGATGGTCTGAGGGCCCTTAGCTTCTTCCTTGAACAGAGGCCTGAACAATCCCCATCCACCACTACTCTCCTCCGTCCGGCTGAACTTGTTCTCACACTGAACAATTTCTCCTTTAACTCCTCTCACTTCCTCGAAATAAAAGGTGTGGCTATGGGTACCCGCATGGGCCCCAGTTATGCCTGTCTCTTTATGGGGCATGTGGAACATTCCTTGTTCCAGTCCTACTCCGGCCCCCTCCCACAACTCTTTCTCCGTTACATCGATGCTTACTTCGGTGCTGCTTCATGCTCTCGTCGTGACCTGGAAAAATTTATTAATTTTGCTTCCAATCTCCACCCCTCCATCATTTTCACATGGTCCATCTCTGACACTTCCCTTCCCTTCCTTGACCTCTCTGTCTCAATTTCTGATGATAGACTGTCCACCGATATCCATTACAAGCCTACCGACTCCCACAGCTACCTCGACTACAGCTCCTCACACCCCCCGCTTCCCGTAAGGACTCCATCCCATTCTCTCAGTTCCTTCGCCTCCGTCGCATCTGTTCTGATGACGCTACCTTCAAAAACAGCTCCTCTGACATGTCCTCCTTCTTCCTTAACCGAGGTTTTCCACCCACGGTCGATGACAGGGCCCTCTACCATGTCCGGCCCATATCCCGCGCATCCTCCCTCACGCCTTCTCCTCCCTCCCAGAAACATGATAGGGTCCCCCTTGTCCTCACTTATCACCCCACCAGCCTCCGCATTCAAAGGATCATCCTCCGCCATTTCCGCCAACTCCAGCATGATGCCACCACCAAACACATCTTCCCTTCACCCCCCCGGCGGCATTCCGTAGGGATCGTTCCCTCCGGGACACCCTGGTCCACTCCTCCATCATCCCCTACTCCTCAACCCCCACCTATGGCACCTCCCCATGCCCACACAGAAGATGCAACACCTGCCCCTTCACTTCCTCTCTCCTCACCGTCCAAGGGCCCAAACACTCCTTTCAAGTGAAGCAGCATTTCACTTGCATTTCCCCTAACTTAGTCTACTGCATTCGTTGCTCCCAATGCGGTCTCCTCTATATTGGAGAGACCAAACGCAAACTGGGCGACCGTTTTGCAGAACACCTGCGGTCTGTCCGCAAGAAAGACCCAAACCTCCCTGTCGCTTGCCATTTTAACACTCCACCCTGCTCTCTTGCCCACATGTCTGTCCTTGGCTTGCTGCATTGTTCCAGTGAAGCCCAACGCAAACTGGAGGAACAGCACCTCATCTTCCGACTAGGCACTTTACAGCCTTCCGGGCTGAATACTGAATTCAACAACTTTAGATCTTAAACTCCCTCTCCCCCCATCCCCATCCCGTTTCTTCCCCCTCCCCCCTTTTCTAAAAAAAATTTATATAGATTCTTCTTTTCCCACCTATTTCCATTATTTTTAAATCTACAACTAATACCTTGTTAGTCTTTCCACCCCACCCCCACTAGAGCTGTACCTTGAGTATCCTGCCATCCATTCTTAATTAGCACTTTTCTTAGATAATATCACCACCTTCAACACCTCTTTGATCCTTTTGTCTTTGACATCTTTTGATTATCTGCTCCTATCACTGCTTGCTTATCACCACAACCACACCACCCCCAACTTCTCTCCCCCCGCCCCCCACCTTAAACCAGCTTATATTTCACCTCTCTCCTAACTATACTTCAGTTCTGTTGAAGGGTCATGAGGCCTCGAAACGTCAGCTCTTTTCTTCTCCACCGATGCTGCCAGACCTGCTGAGATTTTCCAGGTAATTCTGTTTTTGTTGTAGAAGTTGGTGGGTTGGGCCTGCTGTGGGGCGAGGGGAAAGGGAGCTGAAACAGATGTTGGGTGGGTGCAACATTCTTAAAAGCCCACAGAAATTTCCTTTTTCGGAGGCCTCTGGTGATGTCTTTAAGGATCACCAGTTAGGCCTTTCAATTTAGGCCAATCCCCCCCGTATCAATATCCTGGGGGTTACCATTGACCAGAAACTGAACTGGAGCAGCCATATACATACTGTGACTACAAGGGCAGGTCAGAGGCTGGGAATTCTGAGGCGGGTAACTCACCTCCTGACTCCCCAAAGCCTGCCCACCATCAACAAGGCACAAGTCAGGAGTTTGATGGAATACTCTCCACTTGCCTGGATGAGCGCAGCTCCAATAACACTCGATAAGCTCAACACCATTTAAGACAAAGCAGCCGTTTGAGTGACGTCCCATCCACCACTTTAAATATTCACTCCCTCCGCCACCAATACATAGTGGTAGCAGTGTCTACCATCTTCAAGATGAACTGCAGCAACTCACCAAGGTCCCTTCCAGTACCTTCCAACTCACGACCTCTACCTAACGATAAGGCAGCAGATGCTTGGGAACACCGTTCCCTTCCAAGCCATACACCACCCTGAATTGGAACTCTGTTTCTATGCCTTCACTGACACTGGGTCAAAATTATGGGACTCCCTTCCCAACAGTGCTGTGGGTGTACCGACACCAAGAGTGCAATGGCTCAAGGAGATAGCTCACCACCACCTTCTCAAGGGCAATTAGGGATGGTCAATAAATGCTGGCCTAGCCAGCAATGCCCATCTCCTGCGAAAGTATGGAAAAAAATAATAATTTTCAAGAAACTTCAGTAACAAGAATGAGATTTAATGAAACAAAATCTCAGAACTGAACTCTGCTGAAGCATCACATTGAAACGCTAACTGGTCTTTTTAACTTTGCTGATTGATCTGGTGTGCCCTTGTAAGGTTTTCTTTTTCTAAAATTTAAAATACATGAGATCAGAAATGTCTGCTAATGATAATACCAGGCGAACACCAAGGGAGTCTGTATGACATTCCTGTCACAGCTATTAATCAGTAACGTAGAGGGATATGATTTGAAAGTAGTTTAGTGTCATTTACTATTATCATGGCCTGTATTGTTCATCAGGTCAAACACGGGCAAGCAAACCTCCTGCTGATTACCACCTACCGCCCTCCATCAGCTGATGAATCAGTACTCTTCCATGTTGAACATTGCTTGGAAAAAGCAATGAGGGGCACAATGGCACAGAATGTACTCTGGAGAGAGTGCAGAGTAGGTTTACAAGAATGTTGCCAGGGTTAGAAAAGTGTAGCTACGAGGAAAGATTGGATAGGTTGGGGTTATTTTCCTTAGAAAAAGAAGGCTGAGAGGCGACTTGATTGAGGTATACAAAATTATGAGGGGAATAGATAGAGTGGACAGAATAAAATTGTTTCCCATGATGGAGAATTTGAGAACCAGGGGACATAGATTCAAGATAAGTGGCAGAAGGTGCAGGGGAGACAAGAGGAAGAACTTTTTTACGCAGAGGGTAGTGGGTGTCTGGAATTCGCTGCCCAAGTTGGTGGTAGAGGCAGAAACTTTAAGCTCTTTTAAAAAGTACCTGGATCTGCACCTAAAGTGCTGTAAGCTGCAGGGCTATGGGCCAGGTGCAGGAAGGTGGGATTAGAAAGGGCACCTGGGTGTCCACGGGCTGGCATGGACAAGATGGGCCGAATGGCCTCCTTCATTCATGTAACTTTTCTATCCTTCTATGGGTGGGGGGCTTCAATGTCCATCACCAAGAGTGGCTCAGTAGCAGCACTGTTGACCAAGCTGGCCAAGTCCTGAAGGGCATTTATGCCACAGTGGGCCTGCAGCAGGGTGATAAGGAAACCATCAAGACCTAACTACCTAATTGATCACACCTTCACCAATCTACCTGTCACAGATGATTCTGTTCATGACAGTGTTGGTAGCTGTAACCACCGCATGATCCTTGTGGAGACAAAGTCTCGTCTTCACACTGAAGACACCCTCCACTGTGATGTGTGGCATTACCATCATGCTAAATGGGACAGGCTTAGAACAGATCCGGCAGTTCAAAATCTAGCAGCCATGAGGTGCTGAGGGCCGTCAGCAGCAGAATTGTAATCAACCACAATCTGTAACCTCACGGCCCAGCACATCCCCAACTCTACCAATACCATCAAGCCGGGGGATCAACCATGGTTCAATGAGAAGTTTAGGACAGCATTCCAGGAGCAGCACCAGGCATACCTAAAAAGTGCTGTCAACATGGTGAAGCTATAACACAGGACTACTTGCATTTTAAACACAGGAGCCGCATGCGAAAGGCAGAGCTAAGTAATCCCATAACCAACAGATCAGGTCAAAACTCTGCAGTCCTGCCACATGCAGTTGGGAATGATGGTGGACAATTTAAACTACTAATTAGAGGATGAGGATCCACAAATATCCCCATCCTCACTGAGGGGTGAACATCAGTTCAAAAGACAAAGCTGAAGTATTCGCAACCATTGTCACCTAGAAGCGCCGAGTGGATGATCCATCTTGGCCTCCTCCTGAGATCCCCAGTATCACAGATCCAGTCTTCATCCAATTCAATTCACTTCACATGGTATCAAGAACCGATTGAAAGGAATGTATTTGGCGAAGATTTTGGGTACTGACAACATTCCAGCTGTATTAGTGAACACTTCTGCTCCACAACTATCTGTAGCCCAGCTGCTGTTCTAGTACAGCTACAACACTGGCATCGACCCAACAATGTGGAAAATTGTCCAGCTACGTCCTGTCCGCAAAAAACAGGACAAATCCAATCCGGCCAAAAGCTGCCTCATCAGTCAATTCTCAATCATCAGCAAAGCGATGAAAGGTGTCAACAACAGTGCTATCAAGCTGATCTTACACAACAAAACCTGTTCACTGATTCTCAGTTTGGGTTCCACCAGGGTCACTAAGCTCCAGACCTTGTTAGTCACGTTCCAAAATGAGCAAAAAAGTTGGATTCCAAAGATGAGGTGAGAGCGACTGTCCTTTACTTCAGGGCAGCTTTTGACTAAATGCTGCACCAAACAGCCAATGAGAATTGGGGAAATCTCTCTATGGTTGGAGTCATGCCAGGAAAGGATGATAGCTGTGATTGTTGGAGGCCAATCATCTCAACTCAGGACATCGCTGCAGGAGTTCCTCAGGGTAGTGTCAGGCCAGACCATCTTCAGCTGCTTTAACAATGTTTCTCTCCAACAAGAGGTCAGAAGTGAGATTGTTTGCTGATGATTCAGTGTTCAGTGCCAATTGCAACTCCTCAGATACTGAAGCAGTCCGTGTCCATATGCAGCAACACCTGGACAATATCCAGGCTTGGGCTCTAAGTGGCAAGTAACTTTCATGCCACACAAGTGCCAAGCAATGAACATCTCCAACAGAGAGAATCTAACCATCTTCCCAAGACATTCAATGGCAATATCATTGCTGAATCCCCCAATATCAACATCTTCGGGGTTACCATTGACCAGAAACTGAACTGGACCAGACATATAAATACTGTGGCAACAAGAGCAGGTCAGAGGTTGGGTATTCTGCGGTGAGGGACTCATCTCCTGACTCCCTGAAGCCTATCCATCATCTACAAGGCATCAGTCAGAAGTCTGATGTAATACTTTCCACTTCCCAGAATGAGTGCAGCTCCAACAACACTCCATCCAGGACAAAGCATCCCACTTGATCGGCATACTATCCACCACCAACTGTCCCTCCTTGCACCAATGGTGCCCGTTGGCAGCAATGTGCACCAGATACAAGATGCACTGCAGTACCTCGCCAAGGCTCCTTCAACAGCACCTTCCAAACCCCTGACCTCTACCACCTAGAAGAACAAGGGCATCAGACCGATGGGAATATCACCACTTGCAAGTTCCCCTCCAAGCTACACATCATCCTGTCTTGGAACTATAACTCTGTTGCTTCACAGTTGCTGGGTCAAAATCCTGGAATCCTCTCCCTAACAGCACTCTGGGTGTAGCTACACCACATGGACTACAACGGTTCAAGACGGCAGCTCATCAACATCTTCTCAAGGGCAATTAGGGTTGGGCAATAAATGCTGACCATGTTAGCATCGCCCACGTCTCATAAATGCAAAACAAAATATTGGAGAAGTTTGGATCTCAAAAGTCTTGTGAGGTGGTGGAGGTTACAGAGATAGGGAAGTACGAGACCCTGGACGAATTTAAAAACAAGGATGAAAGATCTAAAATTGAGGTACTGCCAGACTGGGAGCCAATGCAGGTGAGCACATACAAAGATGATGGGTCAGTGGCACTTGTGCAAGTTGAGATATGGGCAGTAGAATTGGATGAGCACAAGTTTAAGTAGGGTGGATGATGGGAGCCTGGCCAGGGAGAGCCTTGGACGAGTCAAGTCTAGAGGTAGCAAAGGTGATGTGAATTTCAGCAGCAGATGAGCTGTGGCAGGGGCAGTCGATATTACAAGAATAGAAATTGGGCAGTCTTGGTAATGGGGCAGATACGTGGTTAGAAGCTCAACTCAGGGTCACATGAAGTTTCAATCAGTCTGTTTCAACCTCAACTCAGCTGCCAGCAAGATGGAGTTGGTGGCCAGGTGTTTGTGGTGAGTATTGAAGACAATGGCTTCAGTCCTCCCAATATTTAGTTGGAGGAAATTTCTGCTCCTTCAATACTGCATGTTGGACAAACAGTCCGACATTTTAGAGGCGGTGGAGGGGTTGAGAGAGGTGGTGGTGAGACAGAGCTGAGTGGCATCAGCGTAAAGTGGAACGTAACATTCTGTTTTCAAATTATGTTGTTGAAGGGCAGTATATAGATGAGAATTAGAAGGGTCATAGAAACATAGAAAATAGGAGGAGTTGGCCATTCAGCCCTTCGAGCCTGCTCCGCCATTCATTATGATCATGGCTGATATCCAACTCAATAGCCTGCTCCCGCTTTCTCCCCATATCCTTTGATCCCTTTTGCCCCAAGAGCTATACCTAACTCCTTCTTGAAAATAAACAATATTTTGGCCTGTGACCCCTGGTTCTGGACTCCCCCACCATCGGGAACATCCTTCCTGCATCTACCCTGTCAAGTCCTGTTAGAATTTTATAGGTTGCTATGAGATACCCCCTCATTCTTCTGAACTCCAGCGAATATAACCCTAACCGACTCAATGTCTCCTCATATATCAGTCCCACCATCCCAGGAATCAGTCTGATAAACCTTCGCTGCACTCCCTCTATAGCAAGAACATCCTTCCTCAGATAAGGAGACCAAAACTGCACACAATATTCCAGGGGTGGCCTCACCAAGGCCCTGTATAATTGCAGCAAGACATCCCTGCTCCTGTACTCGAATCCTCTGGCTATGAGGGCCAACAAACCATTTGCCTTCTTTACCACCTGCTGCACCTGCATGCTTACCTTCAGCGACTGGTGTATGAGGACACCCAGGTCTCGTTGCACATTCCCCTCTCTCAATTTATAGCCATTCAGATAATAACCTGCATCCTGTTTTTGCTACCAAAGTGGATAAGCTCACATTTATCCACATTATACTGCACCTGCAATGCATTTGCCCACTCACTCAGCTCGTCCAAATCACACTGAAGCATCTCTGCATCCTCCTCTCCCCTGTCAGTAAACTCTGTGTTGGGAGTATTGTTTTCATGCGATTCGGAACTCTTGCCCGTAACTTCTGTGGAGTGGCAATCAGAGTTAAATTGTCACTCCGCTCCCAGCTGATTTACCATGAAATCCAGCCACTCCTTTTCCGCCCGACCTTTCGACTTAGGCCGGGTGAGAATTGTGCAGTACAGCGGGTTCCTGAGGCCTTGTGTCGAGGGCAGGAGAGTCAGAGATAAGGAAGCCACGACCTCTTTTTACAGTACTAGCTGCCGTAAAGGAGGTAAGTTTTAGGGTCCAGCTATTTGAGAAGCCTGGGCGAAGGTAAGTTTGTAAGGTAACTGGGCAGGTTTGGGGGTAGGGGGTAGATCGGGTGCTCAGGGTTGGTTGGTTGGGGGAGTGTCATGAAGCTATTATCGTATTTGATATTATTGGAAACCATTTTTTCATTTAAGATAGAGGTTTAGTCTGTGGGTGAGTCTTAATTGGATTAAAGGCAGCCAGTTTGGGTGCTTTGATGTGTACTAGTTTTGAGATGTAAGAGAGGTAGAGTGCATTTGCATTTTTTTGAATAGAGCATTCAAGAAGGGGGGTGAAATCTGGCACCTATCTCGCACAGACCAAGCAATATGTTTATTTTACTAATAAAATTGGTACTATGAAAGGGGTTTTATTGTTAGAAGAAGTGGAGGTCAATGGGGCCGGTGATACAATGAGAATTTACATAGAATGAGCTGTGTTGGGTATAACAGACAGCAGTTTTGTGTGTGCAAGGCACAGGCAATGTAAGATCAAAGCAGCTGTAAGCCTACAACTGTCTCCGCAGGAACCAAAGTGAAAAGAACCTCATTTTGAATTTGTAAGGTGTAAATGCTTTGCCTGGTGTCTGCTGAAAGTCTACGGGTTGCTGTTGCCTTAATGCAGATTAGTTTAGGCATTTGTTCAAAGTTATGACAGTAGTAATTTGTAGCCACGTGTATATATTTGACCTGTGTAAATTAATAAATGTCTCATGTATTTTGATATAAAACCCCTCGAGAACTGGTGGTCTGATTCCTGAATTTAGAGCTGCATCTCAAAACATACAAAAATAAAAATATAAGTTATGACAGTTGTTTAAAGTTTCCCTCTGGGATTTTTAAATAACTCAGCTTTACCAACTGCTGGGTCATAATCGGCAGTTTAGTTGGTTGGGGCGGGTTTGGTGGTGGGAGGTGGGGATAGTTCAGTGGGATGTTGGGGGCAGGGACAGGGTCAGTATTATGGTTACCCAGAACTTAGAAGTGGTTTTAATTCTTCTAACTCTTTCGAGGTAACTGTTACTGTAGGACAGTCGGAACCATCCGAAGCTTGCAATTTATGCCATGCTTTCGGATAGATCCCATTGCCGGCCAACTGCCCAACAGGAGTTTGAACTTCCTGAACAATTGCTATGCAATCCTTAGGTGGGGACTTCTGGGGGTAGAGGGTTTGGGGGGTGGGGGTGGGGGTGGGTGGGTGGGGGGGGAGTTCCCCAGCACATCCAGTTCCGATGCCCTGGAGCTCAGAAGTTATGGGCTCTGTCCCTTCTCCTCTGATCCCCTCTGTTCTGCAGAGTGCAGATAAAAATGACAAAGTGCAAGCTTGCAGGAATATCCTCAAGTGTTGGAAATCAGCTACAAAGAAGTAAAAACACACTCTCAGAATAAGTCCTGTGAGCAATAGCCTTTCACTTAGGCAAAGAAACGCCTGTCCTCGATCAGTATTTCAAGGCTTTCCAGCCTGTCAATTTCACAGACCCATTAATCCTTCCTTTGCTCTCACCATGTTCACCCTGGTGAGCTTCACACAGCCCAGGAACGCCAGTGCTGGCAGTTAAAGCCAGAATGCAGAGATAAATCTTCAGCCAATTGGTTTTTAACGTAAGTAATGCATCGCCCGAACTGTCCCACAGGGGCTTTGCACGCGACTCTGAAACAGGACTGGTTAAAGAAGTGTTCCCAATATGCTGGCATTTTTGCTTCTTTAACAACCCCGCCACCCATTCCAATCTGCACAAACTGACAGCCGTTCTCCAGCCACCCACCCACGAAGTTCAAATTCCCCTCTGTATGTTTGCAAATTACAGCCAACCATACACTGATGTTGCAAGTTAAAAATTCTGGATTTTGTTTAATGTACTTACTCAGTCCATTTCTCACATGCTTCAGTTGATGAATTATTGCTTGAATATGTTCCTTCAGGGCACACCTCGCACACGGTATCTGTGAAATTTGTACCTGTAAAATAAATGTATCAATGTCGGTATCAGATCTTTGTATTGCTAAGGTCTGTTTGGAAAGCAGGCCTTATGCTTGAAATTACCAGCTATAATACAAGGTACATGAAAATCTGTGTAATTTGCAGGTAATGCGCCCAAATTCACTCAGCATTGGTCCTTGTAGCCTGAAAGTGGCCCAGCTGGGCCATCACCAGAGTTCACCGCTATTGGGACCTCAAAATCAGGACCACAGTTCCTGTTATTGTTATATGCCAGTTTACTCTCAATTATTTCAAGCTTTTTTGGGCTAAAACCACCCGCATTTAAAATAGGGCAAAATAAAGCTGGGGGGGAAGTGTAGTATAATGGTCAGGCACATGTAGTGTTTTTTGTTACTATTACCATAAATTTTTTTGTGTTATCATTATTATCAATGATAAAGTTGCCACATTGCATACCATGTTTTTGGGAAGTTACAGGTGTCCACACAGCCATTGTTTCACAGAATCACAGTGCAGAAGAGGCCCTTCAGCCCATTGGGTCTGCACCAACATGTGAGAAACACCTGACCTACCTACCTAATCCCATTTACCAGCACTTGGCCCATAGTATTGAATGTTATGATGTGCCAAGTGCTCATCCAGGTACTTTTTAAAGAATGTGAGGCAACCCACCTCCACCACCCTCCCAGGCAGTGCATTCCAGACCATCACCACCCTGTCCATGCTCCTCATAATCTAGTACACCTCGATCAGGTCACCCCTCAGTCTTCTCTGCTCCAACGAAAACAACCCAAGTCTATCCAACCTCTCTTCATAACTTAAATGTTTCATCCCAGGCAACATCCCAGTGAATCTCCTCTGCACCCCCTCCAGTGCAATCACATTGTTAGGGGGAAATAAAGGAATACAGTAATGGTCAAGGGACTTGACTTAAAATATCCCAGCATGCAAAACCACAATTGCTAAGTAGTTAACATTTAAAGTTCAGGCTGGGACAGAGAGAATGCTGCACCTTGCACATTCTCAGGGCTTGCGAGCATCAGCAAGGCCATATTGGATGAAGAAGAATGTAAGTATGATAGAGGAGTTAGACTGGAGTCAGAGAATGGCAATAACATAGATTAAGTGTGCTCTTCAACAGATAGGGGAAGAACAGATGGACCCAGCTTAGATAGGAAGACAGGTCTCTGCCTGGGTGTAGGTGGGGGTAGATGATGCATGTACCTTTGTACCAGAGACTTGTCTGTTTAATGTAAACCTATATGTTGACAAGATCGAAATCTGGGAACTGTTCTTGTATGTGACCAATAATGTATAAATATGATGAACACTTGTAGTTTAGCAGAGTACTGCCTCAAGCTGCACTGAGATGGTGCCCTCCTTGCAATTGCTCGAATAAACGATCGTAACCTGTACCTGAGTCTCCTGTGGTCCGTTCATCAAAGACACCATAACAATTTGGCGTAGTCGGCAGGATACTTGGATCGGATCCTCGGGACGGCTCTGCAAACTGGGTGAGTATATTCATTTACCACCCGTAGTTAGTGCAGTAGGCCTACCCGAGAACAGTCTGGTCAAGTATCAAAGAATCAAGAGGAGGACTCAGGACAGGAGATAGGAGGCGCCAGGGGTAATCGGCGGAGCCGTGCAGGCGGCTAGCGGGGCCAAAGCCGCGCAGGAAGGCCAGACCATTACCAGAGAGAGGAGGTGCAGCCGTGCTGGCGTGGTTGGGGTTTGAAATATAACCTTAGCCGAAGCCGCGCAGGAAGGCCAGACCCCTGTTAAACGGCATATACATATACCTCAGATAACTAAGTTGTTAGGACAGTGCGGACGTATCGCGCAGAGATAGATGAAAAAAAAGGAACCGAATGCCGTCAGGGAAACAAACTAGCGCAATGGAACTCGACTGGGGAACCGCGGACTCCATTACGAGGTTCATCGCGGAACAACAGTCAAAATTAATCACTAAAATGCAGAAGGAGGGGTGGAACCCACAGGGAACCCCCGGAGATCAAAAAAGGTGGTGGTTAGAGCAAAAAAAAAAGGAAAAGAAAGGGATGATGGTTATTATCACACTGTACCTACAGTTGTGCAGAAGGGTTAATACTAAATTCCAGTCGATCAGAGAGAGAGAAACAAAGTCAGATTCAGGACAGATCAGAACAGTGGCAGCAGCAGCAGCAGCAGCAGTGACATTGATCAAGAGGGGGAAAGCTCCGAAGAAGAAACCTATGAAGGAGCTGAGGCAGTTCCGCCCTCATATGAACCAACCGCCCCACTGTGCCCATTGAATCCCATGGCCCCTATGGCAATAACCATTAGGAAAAGTAAAGTCAGGAAAGGCGAATTGAAACCCGAAGGGAGAAAGGGGGCTGAGGAATAGGGGGAGGATGAAGAGATTGAGAGGGTTACGGAGAAAGTTAAGCACATACCATTCAGTCTGGGGGAGAAACAGGTTTTGTTTAAAGAACTGCTGACACTTAAAACTTGGCATAGCAACCCAGATTTTTGGACCAAACTGCGGGAAATGCAAGATTTCCATGCAATGCACCCCTTGATACCCACATACTGGTGAAGGCTAAATGCCCAGGGGATATTTGGAAAGATTACCCCTACAGTTTAGGAGTGGAGACTGGATGAAACCTGAGGACATCCCGGACTGGGAGAAGGTGACAGACCTGCACAGGGAGTTTGAGAGGGCAGTCAAGGAAGCCTTGGGGGAGGGAGAAACGAATTGGGGGTGTATAACGTCCCATGTGGGATGACGAGATTTTCCTGAAAATGTGGAAGGATGATTGGGACCCGAAAGGTCCGCTACTCAATTTTCTTAAAAAAGTGAATTGATCCAAGTTACAAGAGCTGCTTGTGCTGGAGAGAGAGAGAAAGAGAGAAAAGGGGCGTACCCCTAGGGGAGTTAATAAGCACTGACAGGCAGGGGAAATGTGAGCTTTCGTCAGTTTGATTGTCCCAGAAGGTGGAGCCTTCAAGATCTCTTTATTTCCCCCACTGCCATTTGAAGTTTCATTTAGAATATGAGAGTTTTAAGTTGTTAAGTTGAGGATACAGGAATATAAAGACATACTTCTAAATGTATGTTTGTTTGTGTGCAAGGAAGCATGTGAGCTTTAATGCGTTTTCTTCCGTAAATTGTTATTTGTGTGTGCAGTTCAGCACTTTAGGGTTGGAAGCCCCATGTTAGATTAAAGGAAAAGTATACTCAAACATTCTAAAGTTTTGAGTATAAGATTTGAGTTGAGATTTCTGGCAAAAAAAAAATCGCAATTTGAAGGTATCATAAAGCTCAACAGGGTTAGATGAACCAACCTTTTTACCACCCCCTTTGCAGACTAGCATCACCAGCTTCCAAGCTGATTGGGATTGATAAATACGAGTTACATTAACTCATGAGTTAGTATTCTAAAATTCTGAGGGGAAAAATTACCTGAAGTTCAAGGGATTCTAGGAAAACCAAAAGACATAAACAAAAGGCCTAGGTGGTTCCAATGGATAAAAAAGGGGTTTCTTGTGAAGAGATGAATTAAATATGAAAGGAAATCTGCATCCCAACAGCACTGTTATTTGAATTTGGGACAAGGCTTGAGGTGTAAAGTGCAGTGTAGTTTTGAATCACTAGGATGCTATCTAAGATAAAGAATGTGTCGATAAACATACGGGAATTATAACTTGGATACAAATCAATACACATAAGAAAGAGGTAGTTTTAATTTTGATAGTGTAAATTACATTTCTTACAAAATTTAAAATTTGAGGTTTGGTTCCTGATAAAGTTCTCAAAAGGGAATTTACATTTTAAAAGGTTTGACAACAATTGGCACTAATTCAAATGCTGCAAGCTTTTGTATTTGTAAGTCTGTTCCCAAAATATGAAGCTAAGCTCAAGACCTTGTCAAAGTTTGGCAGAAATCCAATTTTTGACCAAGTTAATGAATCTGGGATAAATCTAAAAGAAATGGGTCAGACACAATTTAGTGGGTTACTTTTGAGACAATAAAATGTTTGAGAAGAAGATGAAGAAGCAAAACATGTCATTACCTGATTTCTGTTTTTAAAACTGTTATGAGAATACTTTATTGGACTGTAAAGTCTCTCCAGACAACCTGAACTAGATAAGATGGTAGCTGTTGCATGTTTAAAATGCTATGAGGCAATTAGGAGAATGAGTAAGAGGAGTAATGAGAAAGAGGACACAATATACAAACTGTTTTAAGGGAAGTGAATTTGATAATCTGGCCATCAGCTGAGACATTGGAAACGCACAGGAGGAGATAAGCAAAGATCTAGAGACAGAGATCCTCGTTGACAATAGAGAAACTGAACTGAAGAGAATCTTAGGATGATCATGGTCAGGGGAAAAAAAAAAACGTAGAGGTAAAACTATGTGGAATCTGTAGTTCAGGAACTGAAATGTAAGGAGAAATAATACTTAACAACAATTTACCACAAGATGTATATAGGTAAAGGGAAAGCTGGAAAAAGGCTAAATAGATGTATTCCTGATTATATCGATGTGCCTGCGAGCTACAAAAAGTAAGGCCACAGGATTAACACTATGATGACAGACAGTTAAGCAGCTCCCAGAGAGAACCATCACTGGAAGTGAAGATACTGAGCCATTGAAAGATAGGATAAGAAGGTGCATTGTAGAGTTGTATTGGCAGTTTAAGGTATTGAGGTCCGGTGTGGGACAGCAGCAGGAGACAGTAGACTAGAAGGAGTGGAGGGGGCCCATCCAGATAGATTCAGATCAGGGAACTCATTTCACAGGAAGAGTCATCAAAGACATTTAAATATAAACAGAAATTCCACATTCCCTACCAGCCACAGAGCTCGGGAATGGTGGAAAGGATGAACTGAACTTTAAAAAAAAATCAATCACAAAAGCAATTCAAGAGACAGGGAACAGCCCAGTATTCTGATGCGCCTTAGGGCCACCCCAAGCAGAACCATCAGGTTCACCCCATTTGAAATAATGACAAGGAGAGCAATGCAGTTACCCGAGGGAATCATAGTAGTAGTGGGAGATGTAGGACCACTAAAAGGAAGGATGCGAGACTATGTGAGGGAAATAAATAAGCAATTGCATGAGTTAAGGAAGGAAGTCAGAGACCAACAGGTGGTTAAGGATATGGAAACAGGCAAATCCAAAGAGCAACAACGGACCATATGAGGTATTTATGACAGGTGATACACGCGCACTTGTAGATATGAGAACGAGAAGTAAATGGAGGCATTATGCACAGTTAAAGTTACATGACAACTGACCAAGCGGTTACCCGGAGAACGGGAACCGATGTTAATGTCTCCACAGATCTACGATCCTGGTCGTGGGCATATCAGTACTGGCAACAAGGTCGGGGATCATCACTACTCATCCTGCACCACAGGAGGGACTTTGGTACAGCACGGACAGTGCCGAATGCGACACGCAACGTAATGATAAACGTAACAGTAGGAGAACAAGTGCTTTCAAATTGTAGTAAGGGTTTGCTTCAGATCGGGCGTGGGAGGTCCCCCACTGTCCAGCCACCTCCAACCTCTACTTTCACAGTCCGAGTAGATAATTGAAGCCCCTCAAACCACACTGACTGACCCACCTTGTCCGACTATGCATCCAGGACCGACGAATGGTTTGGTGCTGGTTAATCAGAAGTTTTGTATGATAATGTACACCATGAGCTGGTACCCGGAGTCTTGAACATATCCGGAATTGCCCCGCCCCAGTGTTGCTCAACCCATATTCAAGCACTAAATACGGCTCGAATGGGCCAGCTGATGACTGAAGCATCTCAATTCAACGGCGAGATGTGACCAGGCTTGGGAGGGAACCACGTTAAGCGCAGCCTGATAAATGACGCTGCCACGTTATTCAATACGGGGGCATCAATAGTTAATTCCGTCCACCTAGCAACTGTAGATCAGAAGGTCCGTACCCTGAGACTTAAGCTTAAGGAGATTTTAGGGCGGGGACAGGGGATCCAGAATACACGATTAGATACGGACCAGGACGTGACACAGTTAATCTAAAGCCTGGCTACTGTGCTCGAAAGTCATGCGGGGAATATCAGTAAATTAATTGGAATAGGGAAAAATATTTCAGACGAAGCAAGCAGAAATGATGTTTGCAGGATCTATAAATCTTGGGTGTTAGAACAAGCCCGAGAGCATTTAAGACAGATTAATGAAGGAGTAGTTCCTTTATGGGTAACTAATGAGCATTTACTGAATCTCTCACGACACAAGAATCATGAATTGACCGGTTGCCAGCTCAGAGGTTTAACACGCGTATATAGAATGAATGTTGAATGTATAGTGAATAGTAATATGCTAATAGGCATTGTATTAGTAATACCTGTCATACCTATGTCAACACCCGGCAGGACATTATATAGAGTAGAAAATATTGGGGTAAGACGGGGGGATTGCTATATTAAGTATCACGATATTCTACCATACACAGTAGACATAGAAGGAAATATAGTTAGCACCACATTAGAATGGTGTAGCGTAGAAGCCACCGCAGTAGTATGTGCACATCCGATATATGAGACGGAGGAAACGAAGTGTGGATTTAAAGCAGCCGCAAACTGTACAATGGAAACTATATGGGCTGCAAAAGAACCAACCCATGTTGCATATACAGGGAATGGGAGATATTGTATCACCACGTGGCAGGAAAGAATCCAGTATGGGGGTAACCAGATATGCCCCATCCACAATCATTCGATGTGCCTACACCCAGAGGTGCCGGCAAGGGTGGGGAAGGTGGAACTGGTTGAAATATACAAGAGAGGAATGACTATTATTCAGGTCAAAGAAAGCCTTAAGGATAACCTGACACAGTACTTGAACCAGTTCTCCTATGAAATTCCCCTATTACCAGAGCATCTCACCGCGATTCGGAGACAGGCTCAGCAGATATACAGAACTTACTGTACACTGCAGCAACAGGTTAGAGCCTTAAAGATGGATATTGAACAAATAGATTCTTCCACACGGTGGGAGGACCTGTGGAACTGGAGCTCGAATGTACAGATACACCCCTGGATTCAGATTATCTCCCATGCCCCAGTTATACTTCAGGTGATATTGACTATGTATCTAACATACTTGATTCATCGCACCCGGAAGTCACAAAAAAGGTGGCATTGGGGGAGTTTTAGTAGATGGAGTAGGAATCTGGTAAGCCAGGGGTTCGGATTAAAGGACCAGATAATACGGATGGTTGACCAGTAGCCGTACCGTTTACGTGCCAAAGCTGGATGGATGGCCAGCATCAATGGGTGGTGGTGCGTAAAGGGGGGGTGGTGAGCGGACACCACTGTAGTTGGCTACCTTGGGCTAAGCCAAGGACCAAAAGGGGGTACTGTTAGGGGGAAATAAAGGAATACAGTAATGGTCAAGGGACTTGACTTAAAATACCCCAGCATGCAAAACCACAATTGCTAAGTAGTTCAGGCTGGGACAGAGAGAATGCTGAACCTTGCACATTCTCAGGGCTTGCGAGCATCAGCAAGGCCATATTGGACGAAGAAGAATGTAAATATGATAGAGGAGTTAGACTGGAGTCAGAGAATGGCAATACCATAGATTAAGTGTGCTCTTCAACAGATAGGGGAAGAACAGATGGTCCCAGCTTAGATAGGAAGGCAGGTCTCTGCCTGGGTGTAGGTGGGACCAGATGATGCATGTACCTTTGTACCAGAGACTTGTCTGTTTAATGTAAACCTATATGTTGACAAGATCGAAATCTGGGAACTGTTTTTGTACGTGACCAATAATGTATAAATATGATGAACACTTGTAGTTTAGCAGAGTACTGCCTCAAGCTGCACTGAGATGGTGCCCTCCTTGCAATTGCTCAAATAAATGTTTGTAACCTGTACCTGAGTCTCCTGTGGTCTGTTCATCAAAGACACCACAACAACATCCTTCCTATAATTTGGTGACCAGAACTGCACACAGTACTCCAGCTGTGGCCTCACCAAGGTTCTATACAACTCCAACATGACCTCCCTACTTTTGTAATCTATGCCTCGATTGATAAAGGCAAGTGTCCCATATGCCTTTTTCACCACCCCACTAACATGCCCCTCTGCCTTCATAGATCTCTGGACACACACACCAAGGTCCCTTTGTTCCTCAGAACTTCCTACTGCCATGCCGTTCATTGAATACTTCCTTGTCAAATTACTCCTTCCAAAGTGTATCAACTCATACTTTTCAGGGTTAAATTCCATCAGCCACTTATCTGCCCATTTGACCATCCCATCTATATCTTCCTGTAGCCCAAGACACTCAACCTCACTGTTAACCACCCAGCCAATCTTTGTGTCATCCGCAAACTTACTAATCCTACCCCCCCACATAGTCATCTATGGCGTTTATATAAATGATGAATAATAGGGGACCCAGCACAGATCCCTGTGGTATGCCACTGGACACTGGCTTCCAGTCACTAAAGCATCTTTCTGTCATCACCCTCTGCCTCCTACAACTAAGCCAATTTTGAATCCACCTTATCAAATTACCCTGTATCCCATGTGTATTTGCCTTCTTTATAAGTCTCCCATGTGGGACCTTGTCAAAGGCTTTGCTGAAATCCATATAAACTACATCAACTGCACTACCCTCATCCACACACCTGGTCACCTCCTCATAAAATTCAATCGAATTTGGTAGACATAACCTCCCTCTGACAAAGCTATGCTCACTATCCCTGATCAAACCTTGCCTCTCCAAGTGGAGATATGATTCCTTTGTGTGCTTAATTCTCTCTAACCAATGTTGGCTTACAGCTTGCACTAAGTAATCACTGTAAACATGTTCAATAAAATAATTAACACCCCCTTAAGATCCAATTATCTTGTGTACTTAAATCCACTTTGTGTGGTGTGGGGTTGCAGTTTGCAGTCCGTCTTAAGAGGTAAGGACTATATTACTCGAAATTTGGGATAGAGGAGGGAGGTCTGTTGTAAAATGGTGGATGTAGTTTCGTAGTTCTCACACACACACACACACACACACACACATATACATATATATATATATATATATATACACACACACACTGACCTCGAGGTGTGAGTCATATGTCCTCTTACATCATTATGTGAGCAGTACTGTACCCAAGTCCCACGTTAACCCTTTATGTGCCAGACCCTTATACTACACCTAACCCGCCAAGTCTTTATCCAACATATTTACAAGTTATCCCAATTTACCCACTGTACTAACAACATTATTACTACCACATCTCCCATCTTCAAGTCTCTGAGTTCATCGGTTCAGGCAGTCTGGAGGCATTGTAACCCTTCTGTACCTTGTTCTCACTACAATCAGAGGAGTGGTAGGCCCTGTCATTACAGGTCCACCTTGTTGAATTGGAAGTTTTCCTGGCATCAGAGTGTCTTTTCATCATTTTTCCGCTCTTTGACATTGAATTGCTCTTTGCTGATTCCCCAGTTGTAGTGACAGAAATTAGTTGGTTTACCCTGTTCTTTACGGGGCAAAGGAATTCACGGCTCATCTCTACAGTGTTCTTTCCTTTCCTTCCTTCATGTGGCTCGCCATGACACATGTTGGGACAGAAGATGGCCCTTCCTGTTGTGAGGGTGTGATTGGTATTAAGCTCACCTTTTCGCTTGGCAGCATGTTGTGATCAGTGGATGGTTGCTATTATTCTCCAGCATCGTCCATGCCACTGTCATGCTGGCTGGGGGTTGCAGCATCTCTTTTGTGGCCTCCGGGTTTAGTCGGAGGTTGAAGCTCTTCTCGCTGCTGGTTGCTCTCTTGATTATCATCCACTCCAGGCGCTGTGGTAACCATGTGAGTGGTTGGCTGCTCTGACCAATGAAGGGCTTCTGGTACCTGCACAGAAAGTGGACAAACCAGCTGTGCAAAGAAGAAGACAATTCAGAGATGAAGGCCCAGTCGAGAGAACCTTTCTTGTTGGAGTGCTTGGGAAATTGTAGTTCTGTATAATTTATGACAGATGTTGTCTTGACATCTTCTGCTGTTTTGAGGAGATTTAGGACTACACAGGCATCTCTGCTCAGGAGAGAAAAAGACTGGTTACGGATGACGTACATTAGCTCGAAGATTTGTTTGGCACCGTAACTTAATGGTTCCAGAATTATGCCTATGACCGGAAGTCGGATACCTCTGGGCCCATAAAGTGGTGTATCTGTTGTTCTTAGCCAGGGGTCTCTCAGCCACGGTTCTTTGCCCAATAGGATGGTAACATCAGTTCCCATGTCCAACTTAAAGTTTGTGAGGTTAACCGAGATGTTTGCATTCCAGAACAAAAATCCAGGATCTTTGACCTGACCCAAGAAGCATGGTTGTGTGTCCTCTTGGTGTGCTGTCTTGACTTCATGAATCATCTTGCGATCCTCTGTGTTTTGATGTTTTAGCTTTGCACATTTTTCCAATGTGTCCTTTTCAGTTGCATTAAAAGCATTGGGCTGAAATTGCTGGACACTGATCATGCCTATGGGGCCGCTTTGCTCCACAGTGCTGGCATAGTTGCTCTACTACTCAGTTAGGGTATTGTTTCCCTTGGCTTGGAGTATCCCTGTTTCTGTGCTGTTTCTCTAGCTGGACAGTGGGGTTTACTTTGTACCACAGTTTACTTTCTCCTCTTAATATGGACCAGTACTCAAATATATTTCAGATTGCTTGACAATCTGGATAGTGTTCTAAAGGGTCAGATCTTCCTTTACTTGAAGCATGTCTGAGAGTACGTCGTCCGCCACTCCTACAACTATTCTATCCCTGATTAGCTCAGATTTTATATCACCATAATCACAGCCTTCCAACTGATTTGCCTGGACCTAGACATGTTTGTTAAATTTTGCTCTTTCAAGGATTCTGTTACTTCAGAAGTTAGAAAAAAAGCGTTGAATAGTTTTCAAACTTCATCAAATTTTGCAGATGATTCATTTATTCCTTATCTAGCTATTATATCATTGGCTATCAGGCCTACCGAATAAGGCAGTGTGTTAACTTGTTCAGCTTCTGTCTTTTTATCCAAACCTGAAGCAATCCTGTGTCTAAGGAATGGCTTTCTCAAGTTTCCCAATTTTGTGATTGATTTGGGCCTTGGATAAATCCAAGGAAGAGTAGATTTCTGATTCATGGTTAAATATTTTTAAATGCAGGTTCAGCTTTAAGGTTTCCGAAAATCTAAGATGGTGCCACTGTATGCTTCTGTGCAAAGGGTTTTTCACATTTGCTGGTTTTGGCAGGCTCCTGCAGTCATGGTGCTCGCAATCTCAACATTTAGATTTTTTGAACAATGGCTGCTTGGACAAACTAGTTAAAGTGCTCCCTGCTTTAGTATTATGTTTTTGGGTTGTTGAATTGTCGAATTCCGGCTTTTGCTTGGTTGTAAAGCTGCCTACTCAGTCGTGATTAATCTTTCATTTTTTTTTTCTTTTAGAAGTGGGCTTGGCTGTGGCAGCATAATTTAGGCACAGAATCAGGAATCGGGTTTCTCTCACTGTGATTTAAATGGCAATTTCTGACCACTGCAATATTTAAACTTCTTCAGGACTTGTTTAGTCCAGGAATTTTTAAATTTTTGGCCCATCCCTGCTAGGTCTGCTGACTCTGCATCTCTGGGTTTTGAAACTGGGTTTCCACGGGATCCCGTGTAGTCTTTGGCTGCAGTGAAGAGTTTTATTTCTGCCTTCTGCTTCCAAGTTTCCTTTGGAGCTTTTCTCTGGTGATTTCCATCTGCGCTTTCGCTTCTTGAGATTTTCTGCGGGTCAGAATGCTTCTTTGATTTTTTTCCTTTGGTGTTCCAGGATTTTAATTTTCTTCTGCAGTCTTTGCAAGGTTTTGGGTTCTTCCATTCGCCATCACCATGTTGTAGGATGTTAGGTACAGCTCAGTAACTCTTAGTAAGGTAATAATAGTCTTAGGTAGTTCAATTGTAAGTATTTATTAACTACTAGTAACTATATCCATGTGTACAGTAAAGGGTCTAAGCTAGGAGCTGTCTCCATGTTTGCTTCTACTTACTGCTCTGTCCAACACTACACTGACCTCTAGGTGTGGGTCATGTATTCTCTTACATCACTATGTGAAAGGTCCTGTACCCTGTCCCACATAAACCCTTTATACTACACGGTGCAGACAGCAGGAGCTGAATTTTTCTGTCGGTGAGAAGGGGGTGGGGCCCACTCGCTAACGCGAAAATGACATGGGGTGACGTTGGGGGGAATCCCCGACGTTATCCCGCCCCATTTAAATCTTCAGGAAGGCGGGGGCACAGTGAGATCAGCTGTCTGCCCGCCGATCTGTCAATGCCCAACTGAGGCCATTGACAGGATAATTAAAACCATTAAAAAAGGACCTGCCCGTCCAACCTTAAGGCTGGTGGGTAGGCCAGGAGCCCCAGCGGACTTCTGAAAAAACATGAAACCTCATCCACCGGTGGGATGAGGTTTCATGTAGGGTTTAAAAAAGTTTATTAAAGTTTTTGTGCAATTTATTAACATGTCCCATCTCATACATTATCACATGAGGGGGACATGTTAATGATTTTTTAATTTTTCTATTTTTAAAGTTTGAAAACCTTTCAGTGATCTCCCTGAGGCAGCACATAGCCTCAGGGAGATGTGCGCTTTATCATGCGCATGTGCGAAAGAGCGCACTCTCGCATTTGGGGAATCCTCCCCCCGCCCAGGAAGTGCATAACGCTTCCCGGCGGACATCACGCTGGGCGGGTCTTAATTGGCCCCCACACTTAAAATGGCAGCAGGGCCTGCTTCTCCAGCGGGGATCAGCTCCCCGCCCGCCGGAGATTGGGTCGGGCCCGCCCGCCTGACAGGCAAAAAAATTCAGCACCAGGAATAAAGCTATCAAAAACTCTGCCACCAATGGCAGGGAAACGGGATGGAGGGTTGTCCAGGAGGCTGGAGTCAGAGGATTGTCAGGTTCATGAGAGGATCTGTGGCTGGAAGTAGTTGCAGAAGTAGGGGTGTGAAAATCCATGGCAGGATTTGAGGATGAAGCCAGTGATTTTAAATGGGATCTGTTGTCTAACAGGGAAGACGTGCAGGTCGGTGAGCAGAGATGATGGGGTGATGGTGTGGACAGGAATGCGGGAAGCCCAGGTTTCGGGTAAAATTGAGTTTTGGCCAGTAAAAGGCAAGTGATGAATTAGGCAAAGGGATCCTAAATCCATATGGCCTAATAAAAGGTGAAAAATGTTCCCGAGGGTGAATTAATGCATCTGAAGATAGGCCGAAAGGGCTGAATTTTCACTTTGGGGGCACAAAATGAGAGCTGGGACTATTTCCAGATCTCAAACCAGCCCAAAGGGGGCAATGTTGACCTGGAATGTTGACAAGTCCCCTTAATTGACACTGGGACTGATTTCCTATCCAATTAAGGGCAGCTGGCAGGCTCTCGAAGCTGGATTGCCAGAGGCCTTCCAGCTTCAGAGATGCGCCCGGTTGCAGTGCATGTTAAGCAATTATTGAGCCTAACTGCCTGTCCGCCTTGTGGGGGCAGGTAGTCTTCCAGTGCCCTGAACCCACATCGGCCATAATGGCTGACGTCAGGAAGGGGGTCAGGAAGTCAGCACGCCAGCCAGCCACGTAATTTTTGTGCCCTATTCGCCTCCATTCCCGATGTCAGCAGGGCCCAAAAATCCAGCCCAGAGACTGTCCTAGATTTGTCCATGATCCTTATTGGAATAAACCTGACAAGCTGCAGGTGCCAATCGGGTGTCCCAATGCAGATTGCCCGTCTGGGAACAAGCTCCCTCTAGTTATATCAAACTTGGTTTGTTTCCCTAGTCCTGCCCATAATCAAATCCATCAGACCAATAAAAGGTCAAATGACACTTTAGGATCAAGTATATGGCAACCAGCCTTTGTAACTGATTGTCCATCCTCTGCTGCTACTATCCTAAGGGATATAGTGGAGGAAAGTCAAGCATATTATCTTCTACAAGACAGGATTAAGTAATGAAACATAAGGAACTCTGACACCATACCTTTCTCTTTAACTCCTTCACCTGGAGGGCATGTTTTGTGCTTTCTACCCAGCTGGCAGGGTTTGTCTATGCAGTAATAACCTTCGCTTGGTTCACATACTGTATTTTGTGTAGAGGTACATTCATGTTTAACTTGAAGCCCAAGCTCTATAAATAGAAAACATGATAGAAATGAAATATGAATTACTTCACTTTATACCTCCTTATGAGGTACACAATGGATACAGAACATGAAATAGCGAAGGCTTCTCTTTTAAGATTAGAATCTAGAGGATTGATTTTGACTTTTGGGTGACCAACTGGGTGGAGCGCATCAGCCAATCATCCAATTTAATGAAGAAGAGGGAACCATGATTCGGAGCCCCCAGACTTGTTGACATGAGCCAGCAAGTTGTGATCTTTGAGGGGGCGGTGGGGGGGTGGTCAATCTCAGAGTCGCAAAGTTCCTACTTCATTCATGCTTTTTTAGTAACTTGTTCTCATTGTTTCTTTATTTTCATGTTTATTTTCCACACTCCTTTCAAACTTTTTCCCCTTCCTTCACACAGAGACTCTGACTGGCGATTTTCTGGTTCATATTTTTCAGTTAATATTTTCAATGTTTTCCTCAGATTCTTGAGTGCTTTTTTATAGATCAGTTTTTAAAAAAATCATATATACTGAGTGTCTTGGCTTTCACTTACAGGAGGAGATTAAGAATGGGAAAATTTTGATTTGGCTCATTTGTGGCTGCATTTAACTCCTTCCATTTCTTGTTAACAATCCTTTCAGCATTCCTTTCTTACAACTTTGTTGACAGCTACAGAAAACCTTACTTAGTTCTATAGAAACATAAGAAGGTAGAACAGGAGTAGAAATTGAACCTTTTCAATTGAATTATGGCTTATGTTCCTCCACATCATTTACCCCTCTTTGCTCCGTATCATTTTGATACCCTTACCAAAAATCTATCAAATTCAATCTTAAAAATTTCAACTGACCTAGAACCCAGAGACTTTCAGGAAGGCAGTTCCATATTTCCACTATCCTTCATTTGAAAAAACTGCTTTCAAATTTCACCCTTAAATGGCTGAGTTCTAATTTTAAGATTACACCCCTTGTTTTGGATTTTCACCCCATTTGAGTTTCTCCGTATCTTGTCAATTAAATCCCTTTAATGTTTTAAAGAGCTTGATTACTTCAGCCCTCAGAACTAAGCTCAAGGCAATACAAACAGAATTCATGAAATTTGTACTCACAATTTATTTTTCCCGTTAATTCCTAATATAATTCTGATGAATCTGTGCTGCACCCCCACCAAGGCCAATGTCCAAGGTCAACAACCTGAATCATGAACCGTAGCTTCCTCTCTCCACTGATGATGCTGCCTGACTTACTGGACACTTCCAGAACTTTATATTTACATGTTAAATATGCAGGCAGTTGTTTTTCATCCCCAATAGTTCAGTACTGTAATTAAATGCCCCAAGCAGTCTGGATTATATTGCATTAGCTCATTTCAACCAGAGTATCTGAAAGGATGAACTGGTTTCATGTCCACAGGCATAAGACTCAGCAACTGCTCCCATTCCTCTACAACACAGATGTGTGTCCTGCCTGAAAGGAGGTCCTTTGTTCATTGTCTGCTGATGCTTCATCCTGAGCCCTTTTTGGGTTGTTTTTTGGTCAGTGGTGGTTTGTCATTGTCTTCCACTCTTCCAAGCCTACTGCAGCCAGAACAGGAGTTGAGCCCATACTGTTGCCATTATTCTGAACTACACACTAACCAACTAAGCTAACCGACCCCATTCCTCTACTACATTAAATGACAAAAAGGAAGACTTGACTTTCATGGCTCCTTCCTCTCATCAGATTGCCTCCTTTATGAATACTGAGTATTTGGGTGAGGGTCTGGAGAGTTAATGGCACCTGTGCAACCGCATACCAGCATAGGTGAGCATCCTTGGGAATGGAGACGATAGAAAAAATGTGTCTGTCTAACAGGAAATGTTAGACAAAATGTCTAATCTGATCTGATCTGATTTCATCTGATCACACCTAACTCCAAAACAAGATTTTGGTGACAGGAAATTCCATATCAGGTTTGAAGTTGAGCTGCATGATTTCACCATTGATGTAGTCAGAAACTCCCTCCCTTACAGCATTTTGAATGTACCTACACCACAGGGACTGCAGCAGTTCAAGAAGGCAGCTCACCACCACCTTAAGGGCAATTAGGGATGGACAATAAATGCTGGCCTAGCTGGTGATGCCCAAGTCCCATAATCGAATAAAAAAGAAATTATGGATCTGTAGCTCACCAACAAAGTCTACCAATATTACTTGAATAAAATTTGTTCATAGCGGCAATAGGCAGATTGTGCCAATTCCCCGGGGGCAGATAGTACTGTTAGATTGTGCAGGTAGAGGCTTCTGGCACTGTCTATCTCCTGGGAATAAATATAATCTGTGTAGCATTGCCCAGAGCAGCGCTGCACGCGTGACATTTTCCACTGTTTGTTCAAGAGCAGTGAGAGAAAACCCAGTTAAGGAAGATTTTGAACAATGATGTTTTGCTAAACCATAGCATTTTTAAACAGTTGCCCGATTACTGCTCCTAAGAAAATACTCAATCTACAAACCGATCAGAACATATGAAATAGGAGCAGGAGGCCATACCGTCTCATGAACCTGCTCTACAATTCAATAAGATCAAAGCTGATCTGATCTTGGCCTCAACTCCACTTTCCAGCCTTTTCCCCATAACCCTCGACTCCCCTATAGTTCAAAAATATGTCTATCTGTGCCTTGAATATATTTAACCAATCAGCCTCCACAACACTCTGGGTAAAATAAATGTGACTGTGATGTTTACCTTGATCACAAGCTGCACATTTAAAACAATACTCTAACCCATTAGGATGGTCGATATATTCTTCAGTTGGACATGGTTTACATGTTGTACCAAAATCTGTCGTGCAATGATTGAACACTATAGTGCCTGCAAAAC
This sequence comes from Cetorhinus maximus, assembly GCF_964194155.1. Taxonomy (NCBI): domain Eukaryota; kingdom Metazoa; phylum Chordata; class Chondrichthyes; order Lamniformes; family Cetorhinidae; genus Cetorhinus; species Cetorhinus maximus. Next base: position 4,583,195 of record NC_135893.1, read on the forward strand.
AAATACATGTGTAAGTCAGTTGTGTAATTACAAAACTTGTACTGCTCCCAGAAAACTGTTGACAGAAAGGATTTTGCTGCAAAAAGCTTTGAAAATGACATGAGAACCTTTATTATTTTTAGACAGCAATAACAGAAGTTCAGGAAGAACAGGGAAATTATAGTATAATCAAAGGGCTTACTCATGTAAGGGCACAAAGTTCAGGTACTTACCCATTAGATACCACTAAACACACCAGAAAAAGTTAGGTTTGCTGCATTCAGGAGTAAGTGAAGTTTAAATAGTTTAATACATCTTTAAGCTGTTGCTGCAATACCACATGCTTTGGGTGCTGTTCTATACTTGTTAAAAGTCTCAATAGTCTTCAGGGAGTGGTCTGGTTGGTGCTGAAGTACTGTTTTGCTAACTTAATGGCTTGTGCTCAAACCAATTTCACCCAGACATGGGTGACTTCGTCCAGCTTCCTCTTGGAATTGTGCATGACTGGAAAAATGTTAGAGGCCACGCAGAGCAGGATGAACTGCTAGCACAGGGAGGAGGAGGAGAGCTAGAAGACATCTCAGCAGAAGGCCATATCCGCAGAGGGTCTTTAGGGAATAGATTTACTGCAGAACAGATATCTGGAGTGCTGTGAACCCCTGGAAGCCCCTTTCACTTTGGTATTAAGAGTCATGATGGCAGCAGGCTGAGCTTCCATCTCAGCAAGCTGAGTTTGCATGACAACAGTCTCAGCTTCCACTGCAGCACTCCAGAGAGTGAATGTATGCTGCTTGTGCTGTAATGAAAGCCCAGACACCGGCTGTCAAATGCAGCGTAATTGTTGCTTCCACAAGTGTGTTTATCGAGCTGCCCATTCATTCCACCTTTGAAAGTGTGAGTTCCAAACTCTGTGGAATGCCCTGTGTCAAGTTGGTGCTGGACTCCTTCATAGTCCTTAACACAGAATGCAGGTATTCCTGCAGGTAGCCTGGCCTATCTAAAGTCCTCACCTGAGTCCTCTGCTGTAGAAGTAGTGTGCAACTTTATGGCATTTGAAGATGTACTCGCTAACCGTGACAACTTGTGTGAGAACATTAAACTTCTTCCTGCACTGCATCCAGGTCCTTGGGACTAGATTCCTGGCATTGACCTTGTCTGCTCCCTCTTGTCACTGCTTTCTGAGTATGTACCTGGAAGGCTTCCGGCAATCCACCCCCGGCCTTACGATATAGAACTTCTCTTATTTCTTTTATCTATTTCACCAAGACCTCCAGTACAGCATCTGAAAGCCTTAGTCCATGCTCTCTCCTCTTGCCAGCCATTGTTGATTCTGACATCGTGCAATATTTAGAATGATCGCAGCACCACCAGCAGCTACAATGCCCTTCCTCTTTAACAGGTGCAGTCCAGATACCAACACTATTGACCCTTCTGTTGGTCTGTGCAGCCATTGAACAGTCTGGGGAGTATTGGCTGCACGCAGAAAGCATTGGAAGGCATAGGCAGCACGAATTTAGCATTTTGCTTGGCTTTCAAATAATGGGCAAGATTTAATTGTGTATCACACTCCCTGTGCCCTCCTTTAGGGGTTATACAATTTAACTTCCTGCTTGTTTTAGTGAGGATTCTTCAATCTGATTGGTTGACCCTTGTGTTTTTTTCTCCTACTCAGATGCTTGATTACACCAACCCTCTGCTCAAAGGACTGCGAAAACTTTGATGCAGCTGTCAGCGAGGTGAACGGCTCATTGAAAAACATGGAATAGCCAATATATTAACAGGAGTATTAAAACGTGAAACCTCAGTCAGCATCTTCTGCACAGCCTGGTCTTATTTATGATTTAAGTAAGTAAACCTGAAAATGGATATTCCAAAGTTTATTGTGGTAAAATTCGAAACAATTTTACATACAAATACCATTGGGTAGGTATCATTCAAAAATATAATCAGCAACATAACTATTAATCAGAGCTTTAAATACCAAAACAATTAATGACCTGTATACTTATAAGAAACTGAAATGTTTTACAGGAAAATTAAAACACATACCTTAATTAATATTTACGGAGAAGGGGAAACAGGAGCCACTTGCCTCACACAATAGGCAACTGACACTGATAAAAGAACATTTATTCATGTAGAACTTTCAAAAGTTAAAGAAAATGACCACATTTTTTGTTGGATAAGAACAATCGTTGAAAATAGAGGCCATCACCTACCTGGTGGACACATTGAGCAGCACTCTCCATTAATTTCATACTCGTCTTGGCCACAACAGACCACAACTTGTTGGTAATGAACCAACAAGAGGATGAAATAAATCTGGAAAATAAGTGAATTGTCATGCACTTTCATTGCTATATTTTACTTTGTGTCCATTTTCCCCTTCAACAACAACAACTTGTATTTATTTAACACTTTTAACATAATAACATGGTCTCAACGCGCGTTATAGAAGTTTTATAAAACAAAATGTGACACTGGGCCATATAAGGAGATAATATGGTAGATGACCAAAAGTTTAGTCAAAGGGGTAGGTTTTAAGAAGTAAAAGAAAGGTTGAGAGGCTTAGAGGTTTAGTGAGGGAATGCCAGTGCTTAGAGCCTTGCCAACTGAAGGCATGGTCACCGATGATGGAGTGATTAGTGACCTTTCCAATTCCAAACTGGTCTTCCTTCAATAGAGTGGTACAGCCTGAGCTGTGGAATTCTCCATCCCCATCAAAGCTGACCATCAGTGAGAATTAAACACATTCAGTAGGATGATTCGTCCCAGCTGATTTTTATAACAGGGTTTCCTTTTTTACTTCATACTTAGTTCAAATAAAGTAGTTTGTTTTCATTTGTACAGTACCAAAACATGAAGTGCTTGGAAGAAAAGCCTAACAGAGCATACTACAATGTTTATATGTGATTAAAATGATGGGATAGGGAACAATAACCTTGAGAAGGAAGGAAAAAATGATTTATGCAACTGGAAAAAGCTTTCTTAACAAATTACTGGACAGACAGCACAGTATGGATTCTTTTTTAAAAACATGTTTTACATTGTTCTACAGGCTCTGCACTGACAGTTAAAAGAAGGCACAGATACTCTGTTATCACTAAAAGAATAAAGACCTTTTCATGCAGATGGTCAGCAAAACCTACTAGGTATTCAACAAGATCTGAACAATTGAAGTAGTTTATAAATATTTTTTGTAAATAAAACACTTTTGTGCTTGGCGATAAACTGTATTTTATAAGTACATAGAGAATTCCTATTAATTTATCATTTTATTCAAATTACTGAATTTATTTGTATGTTTTAAACCCCAAATCAGTTGTGATTAAAAGAAAATTTCATATAAATGGAATATTTTAGGTATAAAAATTGGCTCACTGATAAATCAAGAATACTAAAAAATAAAAATAAGTTTATGCATTTTAACTGTTTGTGGCAGTTCCTGAATCCTGATTTGTAGCTTTGAAGAAAAAAAATAAGCAATTTGACTTGTTAACTACTATTTCAAGATTGGTAAGTTTTCCTAACTATGTACATGCGTATGAATCTGCATGGCTAATTGAACAGGTAGTGAGTGATAACCAGGTATTTGTAGCAGGTATAACCAGAGAATGCCCCGAGTACTGCTAGGTTGGTGACACTGTGCTATTGTCAACTATCGTGGAAAGAAAATAAATCCGCTAACGTAAGTAAATTTGCACCCTGACAATCAGATATTACAACAATATATTTAACATAGCAGCATAATTAGCTAAAGTTCCCAATTTTACTAAGAGATTCAATTGTTTAACAGCTAACCAGGTGGAAACTCCAAACAAAGAAGAACTAATGGCTTTGTCAGTTGGTAGCACTCTCTTTTCTAAGTCATAAAGTTCCATTACAAATATCAAGGCTAGCTCAGTGCAGCACTCCCTAATTACTATTAGAGATGCTGTCTACTGGATGACACGTTAAACCGAGGCCCTGTTTGCCCTCTCAGGTAGATGTAAAAGATCCCATGGCACTATTTTGAAAAACAGCCAATGGGCCGTAAATTCCGATGGAGTGGCAATTGAGTCGATTGCCACTCCACTCGAAAGTTCTCACCTTGAAATTTCCACGATCTTATCTTGTTTGACCTTGTGACTCAGGCCGTGCAGTGTGTCTCTGGGGCCTTGTGTCAAGGACTGTGGAGTTGTAGGTAAGGAAGCCAAGCCCCCTCTTTTACTGCACTAGCTGGTGTAAACCAAGTAAGTTTAAGGCCAGGTTTAAAGGTCATTGTCAAGCAAAGGAGAAGGGAAATATATAAGGTAAGAGTGTAGGGGGTAGGTTTTGATTCGGGCAGGGCTGGGCCTTGGGAGGGTTGGAGATGTCAGGTCAGAAGGGGTGTCAGGTTGTTTTGGGGGAGGGGGGGTCGTGTGACAGGTCAGTTGAGGTCTTGGTGGAGGGGGGGTGGTGGGAGGGAGGAGTTGTTGAGTTGGGTAAGCTTGGGGGGGTTGTGGGGGTAGGGGTAGTGGTGTTGGGTCAGATTGGGCCTGGGCGTGTCAGGTTGGGTCGAGCCTGGGAGTCGGGGTGGGAAGAGGGGAGATGGATCTGGCTGAGGGGGTGTATCCCCGTTGGGAGGGAGGAAGAGAAGGATCCCCATGGTAGTGGGGAGTCCCATGGGGGGTTGGGGGAATCCCATTGGTTGGGGAGCTCCCGTGTTGCAGGGGGGCGGGTAGTCCCCTGGGGGGTGAGGTGGGGAATCCCATGAGGGGTCAGGGGAGTTGGTGAAAGTCCCGTTGGGACGTTAGTTGGGGGCCGGGGGAGTTCGGTGGGGAGGTGTAGTCAAGGGGTTGGGAGAATCTCATGGATGGAACCCTGTAGGAAGGGGTAGTCAGGGGTGGGCATGTCCTGGGAGAGGGGGAGGTAGTCAAAGGGTGGAGGAATCCCATGAGGGGTGTAGTTGGGATGTGCAGGGAGTCCCCTGGGGGTTCGGGGCTGTGGGGTTACTCCTGTGGGATTCAGTGTGGGTCAGTACAAGTTACTCAGTGGCTAGACTATTTCTGGGTAACGACTGCTGTAATACAGTCGGAACCGTCCAAAGTTTGCGATTTAAATCGCATTTTCGGATGGTTTCCAGTGTGGAGCAATTGCCCATGGGAGGTTTTCACTTCCCAGACAATTACCATGCATCTTTGGGATACCCCCCCACCCCAACCAAATGCAATACCCTAGAGCTCAGAAATTACAGCCCAATATTTATCCCTCAATTAACACCATAAGCAAATTATCTGGGTAATTATCACATTGCTCTTCGGGGCAGCTTGCTGTGCGCAAACTGGCTGCTGCATTTTCTATGTTACAGAATCACAGAATTGTTAGGAAATAGAGATAGGTTAAGTAAGTTATATTTGTATTTGTGGGTGGTAGGAATGAGCTTTAGCTTTAATGTTTAAGTTTCACTTGTATTTCTGTATCTGCGCGTTGAGAAAGGTCAAATTGAGTTTTAGTCTCACTTTAAAAGGTGCTTGCATTTCTGATGCGAGTTTTACGACTTAAGAAGTTAAGCAAACACAAGAGTAGAAAAATAATAGTGCTGTTGCCCAGCAATAGGGGTCCAGAGAGGCAGGCCCCTCCCACAGAAAAGCTAAAAAAAAAAGCAGCAGTTTTGAGTTCAATTGTTTTGAAGATAGCTGCCAGGCAGAAGCAGCCTAGAAAGAACAGATCCCAAGTCCCAAGCTAAAATCGATTGAAAGTAGTTACCAGAGGAGAGAGTGGAGCAAAAGAGATAGATAGCAAGTCCCTAGCTAAAGAAAAGATTCCAAAATCCAGGGGAGTGAAACAGGAAAAAATCCCAAGCAGATCTTCTGGTTAAAAGGAAGGACAGGAACCTGGAAAAGGTCCTGTTAAGTGAATTTAAGAAGTGAGGGGCAGTGAAAGGCTCCAAGCTTCAAGCCAGAAATAAAGGCTTCAGAAGTCAGAAGGTCCAAAGAGACAATAGAAGGTTGGTAACTCTTTGCTATGGGCATGTGAAGCAGTGGTACTGTTGATGGCTGAGTCGGTGAGAGAGAGTGCGTGGAAGACAGCTTGAATGCATCTGGTAACCCAGGGGAGAGGAACACGGGAAGGAGAGATCGAAACCCTGGAGGTGAACCCTTCCAGGAGGCGTCTGTGAGAAAGCGTCGGTTTGGGAGAAGATTCCAAAGTGAGTTATTCGAGAATGGAGATTGGAAACCCTCGTGTGAAAGATAGTTTTCAGTGAGGTTGGTTGGCTCATGGTGTGACAAGCGTTTGGGGGGAGTTGATGAGAGATGCATTGCATCTGGTTGCGGTGTCATCTGTCACTTGATTTCAGAGTGTGGTGTGTCTGACCACAGGTCGCCATAGATTTACATGGACCCTGTATTTACTGGCTTTTAAGATAGCTTTTGTAACTTGTGTTATCCTTACATATCGGTGTATATCTATAAAAGGTATAGTTGTGGGTGAAGGAGTATTGTAATATAGTTCACCTTTTCTTGTTGAATAAATGTTTTATTCTTTTGTTAAAAGTTTATCAGCTGACTCCTGTGTCTCTGTTCAGTAGCTATTCTCCACGTATCTGAACAAACAAATTAAAAGTTAGGATCTATCAAGCTCCGTTCCACTCTGGGATCAGGCTTGTCCAGGGGTAACCTCAGTTGGGATCATAACAGAATTGTTATGGCACAGAAGGAGGCCATTCGGCCCATCATGTCTGCACAGGCTCTCCAAATGAGCATTGGGGCTTAGTGCCATTCTCCTGCCTATTCTCTATACCCCTGCACATCGTTCCTATTCAAATAATCGCCTAATGCCCTCTTGAAAGTCTCGATTGAACCTGCCTCCACCACACTTTCAGGCAGCATTCCAGACTCGAACCACTCGCTGCATGAAAGTTTTTTTCTCACATTGTTTGAATGATGGATAAATGCTATATTCACTTGCAACGCAATGTTCTTGGAATATAATGAACTCTTATTAATGTAAATGAATTTCTGAAAGGAACCTGCAAGATTTATTTTCACTTTTACTGATAATAGCTTTATATTTCCAAGGAAAAAAATTCAAATTTTCTACTGCATTTGCTACTCCCGATGCGGTCTCCTCTCCATTGGGGAGGCCAAACGCAGACTGGGTGACCGTTTTGTGGACCACCTTTGGTCTGTCCACAAGCATGATCCAGACCTTTGTCATGAAGCTATTAACGTATATATTATTGGAAAATATTTTTCTTTTAAAATTGAGGCTTAATCTGTGGGTGTCTCTCAATTCGATTAAAGCCAGCCAGTCTGGGTACTTTGATGTGTACTAGTTTTCATATGTAAGAGAGAGTGCCTTTGCATTGAAGAAGTGGGGTGAATTCTGACACCTAGCGAGCAGAGACCAAGCAATATGTTTATATTGCTAATAAAATTGGTACAATGAAAGGGGTTTTATTGTTCGAAGAGGCTGGTGATACAATGAGAAATTACATTCAATGAGCTGTGCTAGGTATAACTTTGGCAGTTTTGTGTGTGTAGAGCAGAGGCAACGTGAGATCAAAAGCAGCTGTAAGCCTCAAAGTGAAAAGAAGCTCATTTTGAATTCGTAAGGTAAAATGCTTTGCCTGGTGTCTGGTTAAATCTATGGGTCGCTAATGCCTTCATGGAGATTAGTTTGGGAATTTCTCAAAAGTTATGATAGTAGTAATTTGTAGCCAGGTGTATATATTTAACTTGTGTAAAATAATAAAATGTTTCATTTAGCTTAATATAAAACCTCTCGAGAACTGGTGGTATGATTCCTGAATTTAGAGTTGCATTTCAAACATAACACTTAAAATTATAGGATATGACAGCTGTTTCGAAGTTTCCCTCTGGGATTTTTTTTTTATAGAAGAACTCAGCTTTACAAACTGCTCGGTCATAACACCTCCCTGTCGCTTGCCATTTCAACACACCATCCTGTTCTCATGTCCGTCCTTGGCCTGCTGCAATGTTCCAGTGAAGCCCAACACAAACTGGAGGAACAGCACCTCATCTTCCGATTAGGCACTTTACAGCCTTTCCGACTTAACATTGAGTTCAACACCTTCAGACCGTGAACTCACTCCTCTATCTTCACCCATTTTTAAAAAGTTTATTTGTATCCACTTATTTTCATTTTTATTCATATATTCATTGTTTTATCCCCTTTTAATCCTGTTTCCTGTCCCCTTTCCCCATCCCACCCCCAAAAGAGCCATCTGTTACTTGTTCCATGTTGTTCTTTCACAGAGTGCTTACCCTTGTTCTGCTATTAACACATTCTGCTTACTTACCTTTATGCCACTAACAGGACCTTCTTTAGACCTTACCATTCCCTTTCTTTGTCAATTTCTCCTTCCCACCTATCACTTTCCTTCCATCCAGTTTCAACTGCTCCACCCCCCTTAAACAGTATACATTTAATCATATTTCTACTTCTCTTTAGCTCTGAAGAAAGGTCATACATCCTTACCTGCACGAGTCAATGTTGGAGCTGCTGAATAGTCTTGGTATTCATGAACATCTTGAAATGAATGGATCATAGGATTTTGACCCAGCAACGGTGAAGGTCCAAAATAGCCTGTTCTCTGGTTGGGTCCAGAAGGTATTGTTTTAAGAAACAGAGTATGGTCTATGAACTTAACCTTGAGGCTCCCTCTGCCAATTTTATTTGTCCAATCTATAAGAGTAAAATCATACCCAATTATTGCAATACCTTTTTTTTTAAACAAACCCCATAATTGCTTGATTTATACTGTCTTACAGTGTAGCTGCTGTTCGGGGGCTAATAAAGTACATCCACCCAGCGACGTCTTTCCCTGGCCATTTTCTTTTCTCCACCCAAAAACTGATTCTATATCTTGATCTTCTGAGCCAAGATCATTTCTCACTACTGTACTGATATTGTCCTTTATTAATAGAACTACCTCCCTCCTTTTCCTTTCTTTATATCCTTCCAAAATGTCAAATGCCCTTGAACATACAGTTCCCAGCTTTGGTCACTTTGCAACAATGTCAATGATCCGTTCCACAGCTAAATAGCTTAGTGTACCCCATTATACATGCAGAGAAGCGAGAAATTCACTTTTCAGCCAAAAGCCGTTTTCAGAAATTCAGACGAAACATTACCTTGTCACTTATCTCTTCACAGATACTGTCTGATTTGATATTTTCCTTCTCTTTTACAGATTTTTCAGCATCTTATGTATTTTATCTTTATATATCTTTTCCAGAATTGCACAGAGGGGACTTTAGTCACCCCTTAACTGGTAGCATTTATCCACGTGACAATGTTTGAGCTGCTGAAGTCTTGATATTCATCACTATCTTGAAATGAATGGATCATGGAAAAGCCCTGTGGAGCAAGTGCTGGCTTTGCATGCAAGCTATGTATTTAAAAAGCAACAACTTGCATTTATATAGAACCCTTAACATAAAGTGCATTACAAGCATTAACAAAATTTGATAAACCACATAAGGAGATGTTAGGCCAGATGAGCAAAAGCTTGGTCAAAGAGGTAGGTTTTACACAGTGTCTTCAAGGAGGAAAGAGGTTTAAGGAAGGAATTGCAGCTCTAATGGACTTCATAGCTCAAGGCAGGGCAACCAATGATGGAGCAATTAAAACCAGGAATGATCAAGAGACCAGCATAGGCGGACTGTAGAGATTTCAGGGGATTGTAGAAGATTACAAAGACAGGGAGGGGCAAGGCCATGGAAGATTTTGTTAACAAGGATAAGGGGGGAGACAAGGCGGGGGGGGGGAGACAAGGCGGGGGGGGGGGGGAGACAAGGCGGGGGGGGGGGAGACAAGGCGGGGGGGGGGAGACAAGGCGGGGGGGGGGAGACAAGGCGGGGGGGGGGGAGACAAGGCGGGGGGGGGGGGGAGACAAGGCGGGGGGGGGGGGGGGGAGACAAGGCGGGGGGGGGGGGGAGACAAGGCGGGGGGGGGGGGAGACAAGGCGGGGGGGGGGAGACAAGGCGGGGGGGGGGGAGACAAGGCGGGGGGGGGGGGAGACAAGGCGGGGGGGGGGGGAGACAAGGCGGGGGGGGGGGGAGACAAGGCGGGGGGGGGGGAGACAAGGCGGGGGGGGGGAGACAAGGCGGGGGGGGGAGACAAGGCGGGGGGGGGGAGACAAGGCGGGGGGGGGGAGACAAGGCGGGGGGGGGAGACAAGGCGGTGGGGGGGGAGACAAGGCGGTGGGGGGGAGACAAGGCGGGGGAGGGAGACAAGGCGGGGGGGGGAGACAAGGCGGGGGGGGGGGAGACAAGGCGGGGGGGGGGAGACAAGGCGGGGGGGGGGGAGACAAGGCGGGGGGGGGGAGACAAGGCGGGGGGGGGGGAGACAAGGCGGGGGGGGGGGAGACAAGGCGGGGGGGGGGGAGACAAGGCGGGGGGGGGGAGACAAGGCGGGGGGGGGGGAGACAAGGCGGGGGGGGGGGGGAGACAAGGCGGGGGGGGGGAGACAAGGCGGGGGGGGGGAGACAAGGCGGGGGGGGGAGACAAGGCGGGGGGGGGGGGAGACAAGGCGGGGGGGGGGAAGACAAGGCGGGGGGGGGGAAGACAAGGCGGGGGGGGGGAAGACAAGGCGGGGGGGGGGAAGACAAGGCGGGGGGGGAAGACAAGGCGGGGGGGGAAGACAAGGCGGGGGGGGAAGACAAGGCGGGGGGGGGGGAAGACAAGGCGGGGGGGGGGAAGACAAGGCGGGGGGGGGGGAAGACAAGGCGGGGGGGGGGAGAGACAAGGCGGGGGGGGAGAGACAAGGCGGGGGGGGGGAGACAAGGCGGGGGGGGGGGAGACAAGGCGGGGGGGGGGGAGACAAGGCGGGGGGGGGGGGAGACAAGGCGGGGGGGGGAGAGACAAGGCGGGGGGGGGGGAGAGACAAGGCGGGGGGGGGGAGAGACAAGGCGGGGGGGGGGAGACAAGGCCGGGGGGGGGAAGACAAGGCGGGGGGGGGAAGACAAGGCGGGGGGGGGGGAGAGACAAGGCGGGGGGGGGAGGGGGAGACAAGGCCGGGGGGGGGGGGAGACAAGGCCGGGGGGGGGAGACAAGGCGGGGGGGGAAGACAAGGCGGGGGGGGGAAGACAAGGCGGGGGGGGGGGAAGACAAGGCGGGGGGGGGGGGAAGACAAGGCGGGGGGGGGGGGAAGACAAGGCGGGGGGGGGGGAGAGACAAGGCGGGGGGGGGAGAGACAAGGCGGGGGGGGGGGAGACAAGGCGGGGGGGGGAGAGACAAGGCGGGGGGGGGAGACAAGGCCGGGGGGGGGAAGACAAGGCGGGGGGGGGGAGAGACAAGGCGGGGGGGGAGAGACAAGGCGGGGGGGGGAGACAAGGCCGGGGGGGGAAGACAAGGCGGGGGGGGGGGAGACAAGGCCGGGGGGGGGAGACAAGGCGGGGGGGGGGGGAGACAAGGCGGGGGGGGGGGAGACAAGGCCGGGGGGGGGAAGACAAGGCCGGGGGGGGGAGACAAGGCGGGGGGGGGAGACAAGGCGGGGTGGGGGGGGAGACAAGGCGGCGGCGGCGGGGCCGGGGCGGGGAGTTTGTTTTTTGTTTTATTTGATCCTGTGGCGATGGACCCGAGACCGAAACAGAAGAAAGTGGCGAAAACATGTTATTGTTGATCGGAGTTTAATTAACAGGAAATTAATTGATTCTAAATCGCTTTGTTTTTGTTTCCAATTGGCTCCCGCCCTCCTCCCCCCCCCATTCCCGCCATTGTCCATGTGCGGACACGAAGCTCGAGCCCCC